>NW_027142540.1:447407-497945 GCF_026170545.1 Melanerpes formicivorus
AGATGTCCCCTGCCCATGGCAGGGGGAGTGGGAACTGGAGGATCCTTAAGGTCCTTTCCAACCCAACCCATCCTGTAAGTCTGCAGCTCTGGGCATGGCCCTGGGCATGGCTCCCAGGAGGGATTGACAGCCCTTGGAGATGAGCCCACGAGTCTGGGGCATCTCCAGAGCCCTCCCAGCCGGTGAAAGGACCCAATCCTTCTGGCTCAGTGTTTGTTTGCTGCGTGGCACCAGCCAGCAACCCCTGCAGCACCGCCCCCCGCGGCACCGCTCCTAATCTCCCTGATCCTTTGAAACCAAGGCTTAATCCCACGGAGCTCACTAAAGCCCAGCAGGCTTCCTGCGCCCTGCCACGGCTCAGCAGTGCCCTAATCCCAGGGCAAACTGCTCTAATCCTGGCACAGGCCTCCCTGCCCCCCTCCTGCCCCCCGAGCTGTAACCGAGCTGCGCCGGCGCTCAGGGATGCAGCCCGCAGCGACCAGCCCCAGCCTCAGCCCCAGCCTAGGGAGGGCTCAGGGTGGGAGGTTTGTCCTCTTGAAGCTGTGTGGATGCTCTAGCAGAGGGGGCTGGGGCTGGGGCCATCTGAGGTGAGGCTGCTGGGGGGGGGTGGCTGAGGCAGCTGGACACCTGAAGCCTCTCCTCTCCAGGCTGGGCAGCTCCTGGCAAGGGCCAGGCTTGGGCTCCTGCCCACCCCATCGATTGGCCTCAGCAATATTTAAAGCTCCCATTTAATTTCCAAATGGAGAGGAGTGGTTTCCACCCTGGCTGAGAGCATCTCCAGCTCTGCTGGGCTCCAGCATGAACGCCTGCACCAGCAGAGGGTGGGCAGGGAAGGGGGCACAGAGTGCCCCCGGGGGTGCCAGGGTGCCCCAAAGCAGCTGCCTGCAGTCACAGCGTGGCCTGGCTGGGATGAGGCAGCTGGGAGCAGCAGAGGGGGAGAGACACGCTGGGAGCTGCAGGGCCACACAGGGCTGGCAGCCTGCCCACGGCCAGCTCGGTGCATGGGCATGGGGAGGGCTCTGCCAGCCCCACCAGGTCCCTCTGCCCAAGCAGGAGGAAGCTGATTCCTGCCGAGGAACCACCAGCAGCAGCTCATTTCTGCAGGGAGCACCTCGGCACCAGCAGGACCTCAGCCTCCCAGGGCCTCAGCCCCCACCCAGCCTCCTCTCCCCCTCCTGCCTTGGTGGCAGGTCCCAGAGCAGCCTCCAGAGCTTTCCCAGAGCAAGACAGCACCTGAGGCAAACCCCCAGCCCAGCACCACCCCCAGGGAACCCCAGGTCCCTTCCCTACCGGTTTGCATGCAGGAGTTCCCTTTACCCAAACTGGGCAGTGGCAAGAAGAGCTCCTGGGGGAGCAGCTCCATCCTTGCTCCTCAGCATGCTCTGGCCAGGGCCTGTGTGCATAAATCTGCTCCCCTAACAGCCTCTGAAGCAGTTCAAGCAGTGCCTGAAATATTGATGGAGTCCATTTTCCACTAGCAGCAACTCTCTGCTTACTAAGGGGGAAAAAAACAAACCCAGCCCAGCCCAGCCCAGCCCAGCAACCCACTCTGCATCTTCCCTGGAGCCCAGGACAGCAGCAGCAGCAGCCAGTGCCCCCCAGCCTGGGGCACCAGTGGCCCCCAGGGGCACTGCTGACCACAGGAGCCAGCTCCCAGCCCACCCCTTCCCTGGGGATGTAGGGGTGCCAACGAGGGATGCTCTGCCAGCTTCTGGTGCCCACCAGTGCCCATGGGCTCAATGGGCAGGGAGGATGCTCTGCCAGCTTCTGGTGCCCAACAGTGCCCATGGGCTCAATGGGCAGGGAGGATGCTCTGCCAGCTTCTGGTGCCCACCAGTGCCCATGGGCTCAATGGGCTGGGAGGATGCTCTGCCAGCTTCTAGTGCCCAACAGTAGCCATGGGCTCAATGGGCTGGGGGGATGCTCTGCCAGCTTCTGATGCCCACCAGTGCCCATGGGCTCAATGGGCTGGGGGGATGCTCTGCCAGCTTCTGCTGCCCACCAGTGCCCATGGGCTCAATGGGCTGGGAGGATGCTCTGCCAGCTTCTGCTGCCCACCAGTGCCCATGGGCTCAATGGGCTAGGAGGATGCTCTGCCAGCTTCTGGTGCCCACCAGTGCCCATGGGCTCAATGGGCTGGGAGGATGCTCTGCCAGCTTCTGATGCCCAACAGTGCCCATGGGCTCAATGGGCTGGGAGGATGCTCTGCCAGCTTCTGCTGCCCAACAGTAGCCATGGCTCAATGGCGGGAGGATGCTCTGCCAGCTTCTAGTGCCCAACAGTAGCCATGGGCTCAATGGGCAGGGAGGATGCTCTGCCAGCTTCTAGTGCCCAACAGTAGCCATGGACTCAATGGACTGGGAGGATGCTCTGCCAGCTTCTAGTGCCCAACAGTAGCCATGGGCTCAATGGGCAGGGAGGATGCTCTGCCAGCTTCTAGTGCCCAACAGTAGCCATGGGCTCAATGGGCAGGGAGGATGCTCTGCCAGCTTCTAGTGCCCAACAGTAGCCATGGACTCAATGGACTGGGAGGATGCTCTGCCAGCTTCTGGTGCCCAACAGTGCCCATGGGCTCAATGAGCTGTGAGAAATGGTCTGCCCAGCTTCTGGTGCCCACCAGTGCCCATGGCCACAGGCTCCTTGAACACCTCCAGGCATGGGGACTCCACCACCTCCCTGGGCAGCCTGGGACAGGCCTTGACCACTCTTGCAGCAAAGAAATTTTCCCTCCTCTCCAACCCAACCCTCCCCTGGCACAATTTCAGGCCATTTCCTCTCCTTCCATCACCTGAGACTAGGGAGCAGAGCCCAATCTCCACCTCACTCCAGCCTCCTCTCAGGGAGCTGCAGAGAGCAATGAGCTCTCCCCTCAGCTTCCTCCAGGCTGAACACCCCCAGCTCCCTCAGCTGCTCCTCCCCAGCCCTCTTCTCCAGACCCTTCCCCAGCTCTGTTGCCCTTCTCTGGACCCTCTCCAGCCCCTCAATGACTGTCTTGGAGTGAGGAGCCCAAACCTGACCCCAGGACTCTGAGGCCTCAGCAGTGCAGTGTTTGCAGCCTGGACTCTGCCCTGGCAGCTCTGATGCTCCGTGGCAGCTGGGCTCCTGCCTTTGCCTTCCTGATGGTGTGGGCAGCAGGGAAGGTGGAGGAGATGTGGGTTGGAAGTGGAGTGGTTGCTGTTTGAAGCTGCCCAGCACAAGAGCCATTAGCAGCGAGAGCAGCTTTCAGCAGGGGGCAGAGGCCACTTCCACTGCAGCCTCCCAGCACTCTTCATGAAGCCATTTCCCCATCGGGGCAGGGCCGAGGAGCTCACAGCCACCTCACCCTCACCAGGAGGGCTGCCTGCTGTGGGGACACCCCTGCCAACACCCTTCCCCCCCTGCCACCATTCTCTCCCCCTGCCACCACCACACCCCCCCCCGAGAGGGTTGAAATGGGAGGGCACAGGGACCCAGCTCCCTGCCCTCTGCCATGGCTTTGGGGCAGAGAGTGGCCTGGCACTGGGTACACTTTGCTTGGTCCCTTCAGAGAGGACTTTCTGGCACCTCTTGAAGGTACTTCAGAGGTTCTGGGGCTGGAGAAAAGGAGGCTGAGGAAGGAGTTTCTTGCTCTCTGCAGCTCCCTGGAAGGAGGTTGGAGATAGGACAAGAGGAGATGGCCTCAAGCTGCCCCAGGGGAGGTTTAGGTCGGGCACTAGAAGAAACTTCTTCACTGAAAGGGTTCTCAAGACTGGCACAGGCTGCCCAGGGGGGTGGAATCCCCATCCCTGGAGGTTCTCTCCTCCTCCACTACTCTGCCCTGGTGAGACCACACCTGGAGTATTGTGTCCAGTTCTGGGGGACAGGGAACTGCTGGAGAGAGTGCAGTGGAGGCTAGGAGGATGCTGAGGGGCCTGGAGCAGCTCTGGGAGGAGCAAAGGCTGAGAGCCCTGGGGGTGCTGAGCCTGGAGAAGAGAAGGCTGAGAGGGAATCTGATAATGGGGATGGGGGGCAAGAAGGGGCCAGGCTTTGCTCAGTGGTGTCCTGTACCAGAACAAGGGGCAATGGGCACAAACTGGCCCCCAGGAGGTTCCACCTCAACAGGAGGAGAAAGTTGTTTGGTGTGAGGGTGCTGGAGGCCTGGAGCAGGCTGCCCAGAGAGGTTGTGGAGACTCCTTCTCTGCAGAGCTTCCAGTCCCCCCTGGATGTGTTCCTGTGTGACCTGCCCTGGGTGATGCTGCCTTGGCAGGGGGGGGTTGGACTCTATGAGCTCCTGAGGTCCCTTCCAATGTGCTGTGTTCTGTGATTCTGCCCCAGCTCCCAGTGTGCTGTTTGGATGCAGGTCTGCTGTGGATGCTGCAGCTCAGGCAGCCCTGGGTGGCTCTGGGGGTTGCACAAAGTGTTTGGGAGCTGAAGCTTCAGCCTGCACAGCTCTCCCAGAGCTGCTGCTGCCAGGGCAGCGGGACCCTGGTGGGGAGGTGAGAGGATGCTGCCATCCTGCCTAGAGGGGATGGTGCTGGGTTCTCACCATGCACAGCTGGGCTTGCTCCTGAGCTTCAGTTCAGTCTGGCAGAGTGCTTTGCTGGCAGATGCTGAGTGGAGCTGAGGTGATGCTCCTCATGCTGGCCCTGGGAGGAGATGGCTTCAGCTGGGAGGTTCCCTGTCCCCAGAGTTGCCATCCCAGCTCTGTTTTGGGACCACACTGCCCCTCACTCCTTGGAGCAGGATATTTACCCTGGATCTATCCTATAAATCATGGCTGTGCTGTGCTGTGCTGTGCTGTGCTGTGCTGTGTTGTGCTGTGCTGTGCTGTGCTGGGCTGGGCTGGGCCGGCTGGTGCCGGGCTGTGCGGAGGGCAGGGCGCTGGGTCAGGAGGGAGAGTGCTGGGTCAGGAGGGAGGGTGCTGTGCTGTGCTGTGCTGTGCTGGGCTGGGCTGGGCTGGGCTAGGCTGTGCTGTGCTGTGCTGGGCCGGCTGGTGCTGTGCTGCGCTGTGCTGCGCTGCGCTGCGCTGTGCTGGGCTGGGCTGTGCTGTGCTGTGCTGGGCTGGGCTGTGCTGTGCTGGGCTGGGCTGTGCTGTGCTGTGCTGTGCTGTGCTGGGCTGTGCTGTGCTGGGCTGGGCTGTGCTGTGCTGTGCTGTGCTGGGCCGGCTGGTGCTGTGCTGCGCTGTGCTGCGCTGTGCTGCGCTGCGCTGCGCTGGGCTGGGCTGTGCTGTGCTGTGCTGGGCTGGGCTGGGCTGGGCTGTGCTGTGCTGTGCTGGGCTGGGCTGGGCTGGGCTGGGCTGGGCTGTGCTGGGCTGTGCTGTGCTGTGCTGGGCCGGCTGGTGCTGTGCTGTGCTGGGCCGGCTGGTGCTGTGCTGCGCTGTGCTGCGCTGCGCTGCGCTGTGCTGGGCTGGGCTGTGCTGTGCTGTGCTGGGCTGGGCTGTGCTGTGCTGGGCTGTGCTGTGCTGTGCTGTGCTGGGCCGGCTGGTGCTGTGCTGCGCTGTGCTGCGCTGCGCTGTGCTGTGCTGGGCTGGGCTGTGCTGTGCTGTGCTGTGCTGGGCTGGGCTGGGCTGGGCTGGGCTGTGCTGTGCTGTGCTGTGCTGGGCTGGGCTGTGCTGTGCTGTGCTGTGCTGGGCTGGGCTGTGCTGTGCTGGGCTGTGCTGTGCTGGGCTGGGCTGTGCTGTGCTGTGCTGTGCTGTGCTGGGCCGGCTGGTGCTGTGCTGCGCTGTGCTGCGCTGTGCTGCGCTGCGCTGCGCTGGGCTGGGCTGTGCTGTGCTGTGCTGGGCTGGGCTGGGCTGGGCTGGGCTGGGCTGTGCTGGGCTGTGCTGTGCTGTGCTGGGCCGGCTGGTGCTGTGCTGTGCTGGGCCGGCTGGTGCTGTGCTGTGCTGTGCTGCGCTGCGCTGCGCTGTGCTGGGCTGGGCTGTGCTGTGCTGTGCTGGGCTGGGCTGTGCTGTGCTGGGCTGTGCTGTGCTGTGCTGTGCTGGGCCGGCTGGTGCTGTGCTGCGCTGTGCTGCGCTGCGCTGTGCTGTGCTGGGCTGGGCTGTGCTGTGCTGTGCTGTGCTGGGCTGGGCTGGGCTGTGCTGGGCTGTGCTGTGCTGTGCTGGGCCGGCTGGTGCTGTGCTGTGCTGTGCTGGGCCGGCTGGTGCTGGGCTGTGCCGATGGCAGGGTGCTGGGTCAGGAGGGAAGGTGCTGTGCTGTGCTGGGCTGTGCTGGGCTGTGCTGTGCTGTGCTGGGTTGTGCTGTGCTGGGCTGGGATGTGCTGTGCTGTGCTGTGCTGTGCTGGGCTGTGCTGTGCTGTGCTGTGCTGTGCTGTGCTGGGCTGGGCTGGGCTGTGCTGTGCTGGGCTGGGATGGGCTGGGCTGGGCTGCGCTGCGCTGCGCTGGGCTGGGCTGGGCTGGGCTGGGCTGCGCTGCGCTGCGCTGGGCTGGGCTGGGCTGGGCTGTGCCGTGCCGTGCCGGGCTGGGCTGGGCTGGGCTGGGCTGGGCTGTGCTGTGCTGGGCTGTGCTGTGCTGGGCTGGGCTGGGCTGGGCTGGGCTGGGCTGGGCTGTGCCGTGCCGGGCCGGGCCGGGCTGGGCTGGGCTGGGCTGGGCTGTGCTGGGCTGTGCTGTGCTGTGCTGGGCCGGCTGGTGCTGTGCTGTGCTGGGCCGGCTGGTGCTGTGCTGCGCTGTGCTGCGCTGCGCTGCGCTGTGCTGGGCTGGGCTGTGCTGTGCTGTGCTGGGCTGGGCTGTGCTGTGCTGGGCTGTGCTGTGCTGTGCTGTGCTGGGCCGGCTGGTGCTGTGCTGCGCTGTGCTGCGCTGCGCTGTGCTGTGCTGGGCTGGGCTGTGCTGTGCTGTGCTGTGCTGTGCTGGGCTGGGCTGGGCTGTGCTGGGCTGTGCTGTGCTGTGCTGGGCCGGCTGGTGCTGTGCTGTGCTGTGCTGGGCCGGCTGGTGCTGGGCTGTGCCGATGGCAGGGTGCTGGGTCAGGAGGGAAGGTGCTGTGCTGTGCTGGGCTGTGCTGGGCTGTGCTGTGCTGTGCTGGGTTGTGCTGTGCTGGGCTGGGATGTGCTGTGCTGTGCTGTGCTGTGCTGGGCTGTGCTGTGCTGTGCTGTGCTGTGCTGGGCTGGGCTGGGCTGGGCTGTGCTGTGCTGGGCTGGGATGGGCTGGGCTGGGCTGCGCTGCGCTGCGCTGGGCTGGGCTGGGCTGGGCTGGGCTGCGCTGCGCTGGGCTGGGCTGGGCTGGGCTGGGCTGCGCTGCGCTGCGCTGCGCTGGGCTGGGCTGGGCTGGGCTGTGCCGTGCCGTGCCGGGCTGGGCTGGGCTGGGCTGGGCTGTGCTGTGCTGGGCTGTGCTGTGCTGGGCTGGGCTGGGCTGGGCTGGGCTGGGCTGGGCTGTGCCGTGCCGGGCCGGGCCGGGCCGGGCCGGGCCGGGCTGGGCTGTGCTGGGCTGGGCTGGGCTGGGCTGGGCTGCGCTGCGCTGCACTGCGCTGGGCTGGGCTGGGCTGGGCTGGGCTGTGCTGCGCTGCGCTGCGCTGGGCTGGGCTGGGCTGGGCTGTGCTGCGCTGCGCTGCGCTGGGCTGGGCTGGGCTGGGCTGTGCTGTGCTGGGCTGGGCTGGGCTGGGCTAGGCTGGGCTGTTCTGTGCTGGGCTGTGCTGTGCTGTGCTGGGCTGGGCTGTGCTGGGCTGGGCTGGGCTGGGCTGGGCTGTGCTGCTGTGCTGGGCTGGGCTGGGCTGGGCTGGGCTGTGCTGTGCTGTGCTGTGCTGGGCTGGGCTGGGCTGGGCTGGGCTGGGCTGGGCTGGGCTGGGCTGGGCTGTGCTGGGCTGGGCTGGGCTGGGCTGGGCTGGGCTGGGCTGGGCTGGGCTGGGCTGGGCTGTGCTGTGCTGTGCTGGGCTGGGCTGTGCTGTGCTGTGCTGTGCTGGGCTGGGCTGTGCTGTGCTGGGCTGGGCTGGGCTGTGCTGTGCTGTGCTGGGCTGGGCTGGGCTGGGCTGGGCTGTGCTGTGCTGGGCCGGCTGGTGCCGGGCTGCGCGGAGGGCAGGGCGCTGTGCCGGGGCGGGGATGCTAAGGGCCAGGCCGTGCCGCCGCCAGCCCTGGGGCTGCTCCGCGCAGGTTATTTCTGTCGTGCCCTGGCCGGCTGCAGGCTCTCGGCCGGTGCCAGCCGCACTCCCGCGGCTCCACCGCGCAGCGGTTTGGGGCTGCTCCCGCCCTGCCCGAGGCCTCGGAGCCTCTGCGAGCAGCGCAGCAGGCAGGCACCTCCCTCGCCCTGCTTTCCTTCTGCTCCTCCGTTCATCGCCGAGGTCTCGGGCTCCGAGGCTCGGGGAGGAATCCAGGTCACCCGTGCCGGTGGTGACGTGGGGGCGAGGGAGGTGCTCCCTGCCTGGCTCTCGGTGGAGCTGGGACGCTTCTGCTCCTGCATGGGAGGCCACATGGTGGCTGCTGGCCTCTGGGATGCTGGGCTGCATGCCCTGGGACTGGACTGGGATGGGACAGGAGGACTGGAAAGGGCTGGAGAGCAGCCACGCTGAAGGGCTGGGAGCATAGTATCATAGTATCATAGTATCATAGTATCATAGTATCATAGTATCATAGTATC
Source organism: Melanerpes formicivorus (assembly GCF_026170545.1). NCBI lineage: Eukaryota > Metazoa > Chordata > Aves > Piciformes > Picidae > Melanerpes > Melanerpes formicivorus. The sequence goes on from NW_027142540.1 coordinate 455,923, forward strand.
ATAGTATCATAGTATCAGTCAGGGTTGGAAGGGACCACAAGGATCATCTAGTTCCAACCCCCCTGCCATGGGCAGGGACACCCCACACTAGATCAGGCTGGCCAGAGCCTCATCCAGCCTGGGCTTAAACACCTCCAGGGACAGCCTCCCCAAGGAGGATCTTTCACCTCCCCAGAGAGGAGCTTCCATCTCCCCAGAGAGGAGCTTCCATCTCCCCAGAGAGGGCCTTTCGCATCCCCATGGAGGATCTTTCACCTCCCCAGAGAGGATCTTTCACCTCCCTAGAGAGGACCTTCCACCCCCTCAGGGCAGATCTCACACCTCCCAGAGGGGAGCAGTCTCCTTGCAGGGCTCAGCAGGCAGCAGAGACCCAAGCAGCACCTGGGAATGATACAAGGGAGCTGGAGGCTTCTCCAGCCTGGGGGTACCTGAGAGAGGATGCTGGAGATGCCCAGGGGGTGTTTCTTTTACCCCCAGACCATCCCTATCTCTGCTGTCAGGTCAGATGGTGGTGGGACCTCTTGCCAAGCAGCAGCTGGAGCACTGCTGGGAGCACTCTGGAGGGCTCAGGGCTGCCCATGGTGCTCCACAGAGGTTCAGGAAGCTTAGTGATGATCAGCATGGCCAAAACAGAGCCCTTGATCCTGCTGCCAGCCCTTCCCTCCTCCAGCTCTGACAGTTGCCATGGAGAGCTCCACGAGAGCACTTCTGCTCACCCCCTGCCCTGGCTGAGACCCTCCTCCCAGCCTTCTCTCTCTCTCCATTTTCCCATTCCAGGTGTAAATCCTGCTGCTTTTCCTGGGGTGACAACCCTCAGCCTGGCTTTCATCATCCCTGGTCCTTCCTCCTGGCTGGGGCAGTCCTCATCTGCCCCCACCTGAACCTGCCACAGCCATCCTCCCTCAGCCCTTCTTGTGTAGGTGCCAGCCAGGTGCCCACCTCTCTGCCCCCATGTCCTGCTGAGCTGGCAGCTCACTGCCTCCCTCCCTGCCTTTCCCTTGGGATGGGGACCCTGGGCCAGTGAGAGACAGTCACAGAACCATAGAGCTGTTGAGGCTGGAAGAGACCTCTGAGAGCATCAGGTCCAAGCCCTCCCCTACAGCTCCCAATGCTGCTGCTCAGCAACCAGCACTGCAGCACCTCCCTCAGCACCACACCCAGATGGCCTGGAAACACTCCAGGGATGGAGATTCCACCAGCTCCCTGGGCAGCCTGGTTCAGGCCTTGACAGCCCTCAAGGTGAAGAACTTGTTCCTCACCTCCAGCCTGGCACAACCTGGCCATTACCTCTCACCCTGCCACTGGGTGCCTGGGAGCAGAGCCCAACCCCCCACCTGCCTCCAGCCTCCTCTCAGGGAGCTGCAGAGAGCAATGAGGTCTCCCTCAGCCTCCTTCTCCAGGCTCAACACCCCCAGCTCCCTCAGCTGCTCCTCCCAGCCCTCTTCTCCAGACCCTTCCCCAGCTTTGTTGCCCTTCTCTGGCCCTGCTCCAACTCCTTAATGTCCTCCTTGGAGTGAGAGGCCCAGAAGTGAACCCAGCACTCACTGTGCTCACCAGTGTCCAGTGGGACAATGCCTGCCCTAGCCCTGCTGGCCACACCATTCCTGATCCAAGGATGGATGCTGGTGGCCTTCTTGGCCACCTGGGCACACAGTGACTCCTCTTCACCTGGCCATCAGTCAACCCCCTCCAGGGTCTTCCCCCAAGCCTGTTAAGTTGCATGGGGGTCACCTTGGCACTGAGGTGGCCCCAGTGGCAGCACTGTGCTGGGGAAGTGACATCCCCAGGCCCATGGTGGTGCAGCAAGCCCAGGCCACCTAATGTGCATGGTAACCTGGGTGAGGTCCCAAGCCCAGGGGGGCACAGGGCTCAGAAACAGGCTCACAAGCCAGCTCCCTGCTCCTTCTGCTCACTCCCTCTGCTCCCTCCCAGGCCCTTCTGCTCCCTCCTGGCCCCCTCTGCTCACTCCCAGCTCCCTCTGCTCCCTTCCAGCCCCCTCTGCTCACTCCCAGCTCCCTCTGCTCCCTCCCGGCCCCCTCTGCTCCCTTCCAGCCCCCTCTGCTCACTCCCAGCTCCCTCTGCTCACTCCCAGCCCCCTCTGCTCCCTCCCAGCCCCCTCTGCTCCCTCCCGGCCCCCTCTGCTCACTCCCAGCCCTCTCTGCTCCCTCCCAGCCCTAGGCTGTGCCTGTGCCAGGTTTGGGGTTTTGGGGAGATGCTATTTTTAAGGCAAGTTGATTGTTTGGGCTGTGGCTGGCAGTGAGGAGCCGTGGGCTTAAGGGACAGCAACATGCAGCTGTGGAGAGGGGAAGGAGCAAGGAGGATGGGTGGGATCCTTCTGTCTGCTGCCTCTGATGTTTCCAGGGGATCCCAGCTCATTTGCCAGCCGAGGGAGGGTAGCAGGGAATGGGAAGGCCCTCGGGCTAGGTCAGGAGGAGAGGACACATGGCCACACATCACCTCCCTCTCACCTCCAGTGACCCCGGGCTGAAGAGCAGCTCTGCCTCTGCTTTGCATGGGGATCCCTGGGGAGGATGCAGCAAAGTGGTGCCAGCAGCAGGCTCAGCCTGGAGCAGGAAGAGGAGGAGATGTCCTCTGAGGTCTGGGCTAGGTGCTGGTACCCTCAGAGCGGGGAGGGGGCTGCGGGTGTTCAGGGCTGTGATGTAGGGAAGCTGCTTAACTCCTTCCTGGCCTCACAGCTCAGCTGCTGATCTGCCCACAGGGGTGTGGAGTCCTCACATCCAGCCCACTCCCAGCTTTTAGTCGTCCTGTGAGCCCCTCCTTGGCCCCTCCAAGGGAGCAAGGGGAAGGCACAGCTGCCCCATGGCCATGTCCAAAGCAAGGAGCTGGTTCTTCCTTGCACAGCAGCACAGACCCAGCTGGTCACCTCCACCCCACATCCCAGCCTGCAGCAGATTCCCAGGGTGTCCTGGCATGGGAAGGTTGCTGCCAGAGGGAGCAGGGCATCCTTTCAGCTCCGTGGAAGGCTGCTGGAAGCCCTCTGCTGTGAAGCCAAGGCTGAGAGAGTTGGGGTTGTTGAGCCTGGAGAAGAGAAGGCTCTAGGGAGACCTTCTGGTGGCCTTTCAGTGCCTCAAGGGCTGAGCAGAAAGCTGGGGACAGAGTTTTGAGCTGGGCCTTGTTGGGACAGGCTGAGGGGGCATGGTTTGAACTAGAAGAGGGAGATACAGAATGGAGAGAAGGGAGAAATGTTTGACCCTGAGGGTGGGGAGAGCCTGGCCCAGGCTGCCCAGAGGGGTGGTAGATGCTTCATCCCTGCAACCATCCCAGGTGAGGTTGTTTGGGGTCGTGAGCATCCTGCCCTGGCTGCAGATGTCCCTGCTGGCTGCAGGGACTTGGGCTGGATGAGCTCTAAAGGTCCTTCTAGTCCAAACCAGTCTGGGGCTCCAAGATTCTATAGGCCTGTACAATATGTAATAATAGCCAACAGTGTGGCCAGCAAGAGCAGGGCAGGCATTGTCCCACTGGGGAGGCCACACCTTGAGGGCTGGGGTCAGTTTTGGACTCCTCACTCCAATTAGGACATTGAGGAGCTGGAGCAGGTCCAGGGAAGGGCAACAAAGGTGGGGAAGGGTCTGGAGAACAGGGCTGGGGAGGAGCAGCTGAGGGAGCTGGGGGTGTTGAGCCTGGAGAAGAGGAGGCTGAGGGAGACCTCATTGCTCTCTGCAGCTCCCTGAGAGGAGGCTGGAGGCAGGTGGAGATTGAGCTCTGCTCCCTAGCATCAGGTGATGGAAGGAGAGGAAATGGCCTGAAATTGTGCCAGGGGAGGGTTAGGTTGGAGATGAGGAAAGATTTCTTTGCTGCCAGAGTGATCAGGGACTGTCCCAGGCTGCCCAGGGAGGTGGTGGAGTCCCCATGGCTGGAGGTGTTCAAGGAGAGAAGTGGGGGTTGGTCTCTTCTCCCGAGGAACAAGTGGCAGGATGAGAGGAAATGGCCTCAAGTTGCCCCAGGGGAGGCTCAGGTCGGATATCAGGAGGAATTTCTTCCCAGAAGGGGTTGTCAGGCTGCCCAGGGAGGTGGTGGAGTGCCCTGCCCTGGAGGTGTTTGTCATGTAGATGTGGTGCTGAGGGACGTGGTTTGGCTGAGGGCTTCTCAGTGTTCCTCTCATGATTGGACTTGATGATCTTAAGGGCCTCTGCCAGTCTGGGCAGCTCTGTGACCCCGTGATTCTATAGTTCCCTGCTTCCCTGGTTGCTGCCTGCCTCAGGAGGGGCATCCGATGGCCAGGATGGCACCAGGGGATAACTCCAGCAGCCAGCAAGTGACTTCTGGTAGGAGCTTTGCAGAAAGAGCTGTGAAAAGCTGCTGCTGCCCAGCTGCCTCCCTGGGGAGCCACCCTCCTGGGAGCCGCAGCCAGCGCTGGGGACAAGCCCTGGCACAGCTGCGGTGGCTGCTGCCAGCTGTCTGCCGTGCCCTGAGCGCGGCTGGCTGCCTGGCTGGGCACAGAGTGCCTGCACCTCCCCTCTCCACCCTCCCTCCAGCCTGCTGGGGGCCCCAAGGGAGAAGCAAGGGAGAAACCAGCAGCCCCTAGTTGGTTGCAAAAGGGAACCTGCCCGAGATGTCCTCCAGAAAGCCCCTGCCTGAGCTGGGGCTGCAGAGCTGGCTGGGGGCCCAGAGCTCAGGGGTGAACCCGAGAGGACAATAGCTGCTTTCTGAACCCAGCCCAGCGTCAGCCACCAGGCCTGGAGCTCAGACAGTTGCCTTGTGTGATGGAAAGAGTTATTGACACATCTGCCCCTGCCCCAGGCCAAACGGCTGCTCTGGCCACCGGGATGAGAGAAGGGGGTGGGCTGAGGGAGCTCCAGCAGCACCAGAGCCAAGCTGGCCTTCGGGGGGGCTTCTCACCCAGCTTCTCCCCTCATTCCACCCCTACCCCACCCCAGTGCCTGCCTGCAGAGCAGGCTGCAGGCCGTGGCGCAGCTTAAGGCTGCCCATCCCCACCACATCATTGCCAAACTGGGAGCAGGGGCTGGCACAGGAGGGTTGTGCTGCCCTGCTGCCAGACTTAGGCTGAGAGCTGGGCAGGGAGCAATGGAATGAAATTCATCAGGGGCAAGGGCAGAGCCTAGCACCTGGGCAAGAACAACCCCAGGGATCAGCACAGGTTAGGCACTGAGCTGCTGGAGAGCAGTGAAGGGGAAAAGGACCTCTGGGGGTCCTGGTGGATGGGAGCTTGACCATGAGCCAGCAAAGTGCTCTTGTGGCCAGGAAGGCCAAGGGCATCCTGGGGTGGATTAGAAGGGCTGTGGGCAGTAGGCTGAGAGAGATTCTCCTCCCCCTCTACTCTGCCCTGAGGCCACAGCTGGAATCTTCTGTCCATCTCTGAGCCCCTCAGTTCAGGAAGGACCTCAGGGAGCTGCTTGAGAGAGTTCAGCACAGAGCCACAGAGATGATTCAGGGAGTGGAAGATCTTCCTTAGAGGAGAGGCTGAGGGAGCTGAGGGCTCTGTAGCTTGGAGAGGAGGAGCCTGAGAGGTGACTTCATTGCTGGGGATCAAGATGTGCAGGGTGAGTGCCCAGAGGCTGGAGCCAGGCTCTGCTGGGGAATGCCCAAGGACAGCTCAAGGGGCAGTGGTGGAAGCTGAGGCAGAGGAAGTGCCATGGGAACAGGAGGAAAAGTTATTTCCCTGTGAGGGTGACAGAGCTGCCCAGGAGGGCTGTGGAGTCTCCCTTTCTGGAGATATTCAAGACCTGCCTGGATGTGTTCCTGTGTGACCTGCCCCAGGTGCTCCTGCTCTGCCAGGGGGGTTGGACTGGGTGATCTCTCAAGGTCCCTTCCAGCTCCTGGCAACCTGTGCTGATTCTGTGCCTCTGCAGATGCAGCCACCAGCTCTCCCCCTTCTCCTTCCTGCAGCCGGCTGGCAGGACCCGGATGCCCATCTCACTGCAGCTGGGCAGCTCCAGGCTCCCCTGGGGTGCTGGAGGGGCCAGTTTGGGCCAGCAGGCTGTGGTGTTGGGTCAAGCTGGCTGTGCAGTGGCCATCTGCCTGCAGAAGGACCTCCAAGCCCACGCTGCTGCCTCCCTGGTGGCACACTGGAGGTGTTTGCAGCTGGATGTGGCTGTGAGCAACCTGCCCTGTGAGGTGTCCCTGCCCATGGCAGGGGGGTTGGAACTGGCTGAGCCTTGAGGTCCCTTCCAACCCTGACAATACTACACCAAGGTTCATCCCAGGACCCTTTGATGTGACCCCAGCTGAGTGGGGGTTGTGCTTTTGCCATCCTAAGCCACAGGACCCCAAGGAGCAGCAAAGGGGCTGAAGGGTGGCTGTGGCTCAGTAAGCATTCATGGAGGACACAGAGGCTTGGACACCCTGAAGCAGGGGCTGGGAGGCTCCAGGGGAAGAAATGAGGACCCCAGCCATGCCACCTGGCTCTGCTCACAAGGCTTTGAGCCACCCTGCCCACAGCCCAGCGTTCAGAGAGGGCATGGAGCTGCCACAAGCTCAGCAGGGCTCCAGGCAACCTGAGGGTGTCCCAGCGGGGTGAGGGGCTGCTCTGGATGACCCTCCCAACCCAACCCAGTCTGGGAGTCTGGGATTCCATTATTGGAGGATCCTAGGATTTCAGGATTCTGGGATTAAAGCATTTCCGGATTCCAGGATTCTGGGATTCCAGGATTCCATCATTCTAAGATTCTGGGATTCCAGGATTCTAGGATTCTGAGACTCTGGGATTCTAGGATTTTAGGAGTCCAGGATTCTGGAACTCCAGGATTTCATGATTCTAGGATTCTAGAATCCCAGGATTTTCAGATTCCAGGATTCTGGGATTCCAGGGTTCTATGATTCTAGGATTCTAAGATTCTAAGATTCTAGGATTCTAGGATTTTAGGATTCCAGGATTCTAGGATTCCAGAATCCTAGAATTCCAGGATTCTGGGATTCTAGGATTCTGGGATTCTAGGATTCCATGTTTCTAGGATTCCAGAACCCTAGGATCCTAGCATTTTCAGATTCCAGGATTCTGGTATTCCAGGATTGCATAATTCTAAGATTCTAGGATTCTGGGATTTCAGGATTCCATGATTCTAGGATTCCAGAACCCTAGGATTTCAGGATTCTATTATTCTAGAATTCCAGGATTCTAAGATTCCAGGATCCCAGGATCCTAGGATTTTCAGATTCCAGGATTCTGGGATTCCAGGATTCCATCATTCTAGGATTCCATAATTCTAAGATTCTGGGATTCCAGGATCCTAGTATCCTAGGATTTTCAGATTCCAGGATTCTGGGGTTCCAGGATTTCATGATTCTAGGATTACACAATTCTAAGATTCTGGGATTCCATGTTTCTAGGATTCCAAGATTGTGGGATTCTAGGATTCCAGGATTTTAGGATTCCAGGATTTTGGGATTCCAGGATCCCAGGATCTTAGTATCCTAGGATTTTCAGATTCCAGGATTCTGGGATTCCAGGATTTTGTGATTCTAGGATTCCATAATTCTAAGATTCTGGGATTCCAGGATTCTAGGATTCTAAGATTCTGGGATTCTAGGCTTCCATGATTTCAGGATTCCGTGATTCTGGGATTCCAGGATTCTAGGATTCTAGGATTCCATATTCTAAGATTCTAGGATTCTAGGATTTTAGGATTCCAGGATTCTATTATTCTAGAATTCCAGGATTCTAAGGCTCTAGGATTCCAGGATTCTGGAATTCTAGGTTTCTATGATTCTAGGATTCCATAATTCTAAGATTCTAATATTCTGGGATTCTAGGATTCTGTGGTTTTAGGATTCCAAGATTCCAGGATTCCAGGATTCCAGAACCCTAGGATTCCAGGATTCTATGATTCTAGAATTCCAGGATTCTAAGATTCCAGGATTCTGGGTATTTAGGATTCCAGGATGCTAGGATTTTCAGATTCCAGGATGCTGGGATTCCAGGGTTCTATGATTCTAGGATTCCACAATTCTAGGATTCTGGGATTCCATGTTTCTAGGATTCCAAGATTCTGGGATTCTAGGATTGCATGATTCTGGGATTCCAGGATTCCAGGATTCTAGGATTCCAGAATCCTAGGATTCCAGGAGCAAGAATCCTAGGAATCTTGTTCAACATCCTTGTGGGTGCCATGGACAGTGGCATTGAGTGCACCCTCAGCAAGTTTGCTGATGACACCAAGCTGTGTGGTGCAGCAGACACGCTGGAGGGAAGGGAGGCCATCCAGAGGGACCTGGACAGGCTGGAGAGGTGGGCACAAGCCAACCTCATGAGGTTCAACAAGAGCAAGTGCAGGGTCCTGCAGCTGGGTCAAGGCAATCCCAGGCACAAATCCAGGCTGGACAGTGACTGGCTGGAAAGCAGCCCTGAGGAGAGAGACTTGGGGGTGCTGGTGGACAAGAAGCTCAACATGAGCTCTCAGTGTGCACTTGCAGCCCGCAAAGCCAATCAGATCCTGGGCTGCATCAGGAGAAGTGTGGCCAGCAGGGCAAGGGAGGTGATCCTCCCCCTCTGCTCAGCCCTGGTGAGACCCCACCTGGAGTACTGCATCCAGTTCTGGAGCCCCTATTACAAGAGGGATGTGGAGGTGCTGGAAGGTGTCCAGAGAAGGGCCAGGAGGATGATCAGAGGGCTGGAGCACCTCTCCTGTGAGGACAGACTGAAGGAGTTGGGGCTGGAGAAGAGAAGGCTCCGAGGTGACTTAATTGTGGCCTTCCAGTATCTGAAGGGGCCTACAGGAAGGCTGGGGAGGGACTGCTCAGGATCTCAGGTAGTGATAGGACTAGGGGGAATGGAATGAAGCTGGAGGTGGGGAGATTCAGGCTGGAGGTGAGGAGGAGGTTCTTCCCCATGAGAGTGGTGAAGCCCTGGAATGGGTTGTCCAGGGAGGTGGTTGAGGCCCCATCCCTGGAGGTGTTTAAGCCCAGGCTGGATGAGGCTCTGTCCAGACTGATCTAGTGTGGGGTGTCCCTGCCCATGGCAGGGGGGTTGGAACTAGATGATCCTTGTGGTCCCTTCCAACCCTGACTGATACTATGATACTACGATTCCATAATTCTAAGATTCCAGGATTCCAGGAGTCTATGATTCTGGAATTCCATGATTCTGATATTAAAGGATTCCAGGATTCTAGGATTCCAGGATTCTAGGATTGCAGAATCCTAGGATTTTCAGATTCCAGGATTCTATGATCCCAGGATTCCAGGCTCCTATGATCCCAGGACCGCAGGATTCTGTGTTTCCAGGTTTCTCTGCTTCCAGGCCCGCAGGACTCCAGGATTCCACGCTCCCACGCCGCAGGGAGCTGCCGCTGCTGGCGGATCCCTGCTTACCCTGAAGCTGCCCACTCCCTCCGGCCCCTTTCTCCCCAGCGCCCCGGGACAGCGGGCGGCTCCCGGGGCCCCAGCCCGGGCGGGCGGGCGGGCGGCGGCGCTGCCGCGGGGCTGGGCTGGGCTGGCGGGGAGGCACCGGGAGCCGGCGCTGCCGCCGTGTCCACCCCATTTGTCTGTAATTAAAAGTTGTGTGTAGAGATTTCCTGCGACACGTCCCGGGAGCCCAGCTGCAGACAGGCGCCCGCCGCCGAAAGCAGGAGCCGCTAATGAGCGCCGCTGCATATTAATTACCTTGTTTACAGGCAGGCAACAGCCGCCGGAGCTGGGGTGCGGGCAGGGACGGCGGCTTCTCGGCTTCCTTCGCTTTCTGCCCTCCCCTCCTCCCGCCCTCCCAGCAGCTTTGCAGCCTGCCGAGCCCCCCAGGAGGCAGCTGCGGGAGGCTTTGGCCAGGTTCAGAGCTCTCCCGGTGACCCCCGCCCATACCACCTTGGGGTGAGCATTTCACTGCCATGTGCCATGAGGTGAGCACCTCCCTGCCCTGCCACCTTGAGGTGAGCATCTCACTGCCCATGCCACCTTGGGGTGAGCATCTCACTGCCCATGCCACCTTGGGGTGCGCATCTCACTGCCCTGCCACCTTGGGGTGAGCATCTCCCTGCCCTGCCACCTTGGGGTGAGCATCTCCCTGCCATGCCATGGGGTGAGGATCTCCCTTCCCATGCCATGGGGTGAGGATCTCATTGCCATGCCAAGGGGTGAGAATCTCCCTGCCCATGCCATGGGGTGAGAATCTCCCTGCCCATGCCATGGGGTGAGGATCTCATTGCCATGCCAAGGGGTGAGGATCTCTCTGCCCATGCCGTGGGGTGAGCATCTCCCTGCCCATGCCATGGGGTGAGCACCTTCCTGCCATGCCATGGGGGGAACATCTCCCTGCCCATGTCATGGGGTGAGCATCTCCCTGCTCCTGCCATGGGGTGAGGATCTCCCTGCCATGCCATGGGGTGAGGATCTCCCTGCCCATGCCATGGGGCGAGCATCTCACAGCCATGCCATGGGGTGAGCATCTCCCTGCCCATGCCATGGGGTGAGGATTTCACAGCCATGCCATGGGGTGAGCATCTCCCTGCCCATGCCATGGGGTGAGGATTTCACAGCCATGCCATGGGGTGAGCATCTCCCTGCCCATGCCATGGGGGGAACACCTCCCTGCCCATGCCATGGGGTGAGGATCTCCCTGCCATGCCATGGGGTGAGCATCTCCCTGCCCATGCCATGGGGGGAGCACCTCCCTGCCATGCCATGGGGTGAGCATCTCACAGCCATGCCATGGGGTGAGCATCTCCCTGCCCATGCCATGGGGTGAGCACCTCCCTGCCCCTGCCAGGGGGTGAGGATGTCCCTTCCATGCCAGTGGGGCGGCACACACGTGGGCCTCACATGTGCCGCTCACCATCATCGCCCAGCCCCATCCCAGCTCCTCCTGCTAGAACATGTCCCAGGAGGCCAGGCTTGGCTGAATGATTGATGTGATCACTGACAGGTTGCCTGAGCTGGGCACTGTGGAAATGTTTCCTCTGCCAGCTTCCTCCAGGGACAAGGCAGCGCCGGCACCGGCAGCCGCGGGAGCAGCCCGGGCAGGGCTTTGCTCTGCAAAGGCAGAGCTGGTGTGGAGGGAAAGCTGAGCCCGGGATCCTCAGGGACCTGGACCCCGGGTCCCCGAGGCAGCAGCTGGACCAAAGCAGCATCGGCGTTGTCGTTTCCCCTTGTTCCCTGTCGCGCCTGGGGCAACTTCTGGCAGCGTGGTCCCCAGCCACACATGCCTGAGCAAGCCCGGCAAGGGAAGGGGCCGCAGCTGCCTCCAGTGGAGGGGAAACCACAGCAGCAGTGGGGAGCTGGGGCTGGGTCAGCTCATGCTGGGTTGCTGAGGAGTCAGAGCCGTGAAGAGGGAAAGGAAAGGGGCTGCAGGACCCCAGCCTGCGCAGGGTGACAGCAGCAGCTCCCCTCTGCAGCTCTGTTTAACCCTGCACTGATCCAAGCACCTCTGGGGCCCCACACCTCTGCTGCTCATGCTCCAGCAGCCTGCCTGCAGTCCTCATCTCCTTCCTTTGCCATCTGTGGCTGTGTCTGGATGAGAAGAACCCTTGGGAATGCACCATGGGGTGAGCTTGGAGGAGCTGATCCAAGGGAGTGTTCCTCCTGCATGCCTACAGCTGATCACAGACGTCAGGGGTTGGAAGGGACCCAAAGAGATCAAGTCCAACCCCCCTGCCAGAGCAGGACCATAGAACCCAGCACAGGTCACTCAGGAACACATCCAGACAGGGCTGGAAAGGCTCCAGAGAAGGAGACTCCACAACCTCTCTGGGCAGCCTGCTCCAGGGCTCTGTGAGCCTCACAGTGAAGAAGTTCCTCCTCGTGTTGAGGTGGAGCCTCCTGTGCTGGAGTTTACACCCATTGCTCCTTGTCCCATCACAGGGAGCAAGTGAGCAGAGCCTGTCCCCTCCCTCCTGACCCCCAGCCCTCAGGTATTTATAAACATTGATTAAATGCCCTCTCAGTCTTCTCCTCTCCAGACTAACCACCCCCAAGGTCCCTCAGCCTCTCCTCACCAGGCAGTGCTCCAGGTCCCTTGAGCATCTCTGTGGCCTTCCCTTGGACCCTCTCCAGCAGATCCCTGTCCCTCTTGACCTGGGGAGCCCAGAACTGGATGCAGTACTCAAGATGAAGTCTCACCAGGGCAGAGCAGAGGGGCAGGAGAACCTCCCTGGCTCTGCTGGCCACACTCCTCTGAATGCAGCCCAGGACCCCAGTGGCCTTCTTGGCCACCAGGGCACATTGCTGTCCCATGCAGAACTTGTCCACCAGCACTCTCAGGTCCTTCTCCCCAGGGCTGCTCTCCAGCAGATCACCTCCCAGCCTGTCCTGCTGCAGTTTATTCTTCCAGCCCAGCTGCAGGGCTCTGCACTCATCCTGGTTGAGCCTCAGTAGGATCCTCTGTGCCAGCTCTCAGCCTGTCCAAGTCTCCCTGGATGAGCCACACAGCCTTCAGGTGTCTCAACCAAGCCTCCCACTTCGGTGTCATCAGCAAACTTGCTGAGCAGACTCTGTCTGTCTGTCCCCTCATCAATGTCATTGATGGAGATGTTGAACAGGACCAGTCCCAGCACTGATCCCTGGGGGACTCCACTGGTCACAGCTCTCCAGCTGGACTTGGCACCACTGACCTCCACTCTTTGCACTCTATCTTGTAACCAGTTCCTGATCCACCTCACTGTCTGCTCTTCCATCCCACACCTCCTGAGCTTGCTGACGGATCATCTGGCACCACACAGAGGCTGCTCCACCCTGCTCTGCACTCCAGGGTCCCATGAAGAAGCCCCTCCTGGGCACCACCGCTGCTTCTCCAGTCAATCATTCCACATAGCTGGCTGAGGAGCACGTTGGCATCCCTGGCAGGGCCTCTCCCAGCTCCTCCCCATCAGCGGCAGGGCTGCTTGGGCAGAGGTGTGCTGGGGCTGGGCAGGTCTGCCTGGCTGAAGAGGCACTGGGGGCTGCTCTGGGGCAAGCAGGGGGTGTAGGAAGGAGGCTTGAGGTCGTTGTTGATGTTCTTCAGATACTGAGGAGCATGGGAGGCCCCTAGCAAAGATCTGGGGGGAGAAAAGGGGGGTTGAGGTTCACTAGAGTCTGGGAGTAGCGGAGGCAGCCTCTGGGATGTGCCCCAACCTCCTGGTGCCCTCTGTGCCTGGTGTGAGGCACGGTGATGTGCCTCACTTGGCACCTAGGTGTCCCTGCTGGGCATGCATCGCCATCTGGGTGAGGGGTGCCCTCCTCCAGGCGGGTCCCCAAAGGCCACCACTCCTCAGCCAAAACGCCAGCAGGTGCCAGGTGCTGCCCACACTCCCCCACGTGCCTGGCTGGTGTGCAAAGCAGAGGCAGCTGTGGCACTTCAGAGCACGGTCTGGTGGCCAGGGAGGTGTTGGCTGGAAGGTTGGGCCTGATGCTCTCAGAGGTCTGCGCCACCCTCAACGATCCCAATTCCCTGCCCCCCACCTCCGCGACCGGCTGGGGGTTAGCCGGAGAGGAGCGGAGCAGCTCCCGGCCGCGCCGTGTGGGGGTGCCTGGCCTTGCCCACCTGCACCCCGCTGAGCCGTGCCCACAGCCCCCCTCCCCACCTCCCCCCAGCACCCCGGCGAGGCGGGCTGGGGCTGGAGCTGCCAATCGGGAGCGTTTCAAATGTTAATGCCGACGTTTCAGCTCTGTAGTGGAAACTAATTAAAGCTGTTATTGTTAACGGGCTGGAATTGCCCAGGTGTGAATCATTATCCTCATTAAAATAATCAGGCAGCCGAGGATGTGACAGGAGAGCAGATGGAGGAGGAGCAGACTCGCAGCCCCGCTCCCCGCCGTGGGGAGCCCCCCGCGCCCCCCAGGGAGCAGGGACAGCCCTGCCCCGAGGTGGGAGCAGAGGGGCACAGAAGGGTAGGGGTTGGAAGGGACCTCCAGAGATCAGTTCAGTCCTGGAGCCTCTGTGCCAGGAAGGAGCTGGAGGTGCTGGAAGGTGTCCAAAGAAGGATGAGCAGAGGGCTGGAGCTGCTCTGCTCTGGAGACAACCTGAGAGAGTTGGGGTTGTGCAGGCTGGAGAGGAGAAGGCTCCAGGGAGACCTTCTTGTGGCCTTGCAGGATCTGCAGGGGGCTCCAAGAAAGCTGGGGAGGGACTTTGTAGGGTGTCAGGGAGTGATAGGACTGGGGGGGATGGAGCAAAAGTAGAAGTGGGGAGATTGAGATTGGATGTGAGGAAGAAGTTGTTCCCCATGAGGGTGGTGAGAGACTGGCACAGGTTGCCCAGGGAGGTGGTGGCAGCCTCACCCCTGGAGGTGTTTGCAGCCAGGCTGGATGTGGCTGTGAGCAACCTGCTGCAGTGTGAGGTGTCCCTGGCCATGGCAGGGGGGTTGGGACTGGCTGAGCCTTGAGGTCCCTTCCAGCCCTGAGCCTTCTGTGATTCTGTCTCAGGCTGGAGCCTGCTCAGCAGCACTTTAGGGACAACTGGGAAGAGAAAGAGGGAAGGTTGATGTTGCTCTTGTGGCAGATGCAGGAGGAGAAGGTTTGAGCCAAAAGCTGCTGAGAAAATTGCTCCCAACCTCTGGAGAGCAGAGCTGGATGTGGCTGTGAGCAACCTGCTCTAGTGGCAGGGGGGTTGGGACTGGCTGATCCTTGAGGTCCCTTCCAACCCTGACACTTCTATGATTCTCTGGGGTCCAACCCCCCTGCCAGAGCAGGGTCACCCAGGGCAGGTCACACAGGAACATGTCCAGGTTGGCTTTGGAAGTCTCCAGAGAAGGAGGCTCCACAACCTCTCTGGGCAGCCTGCTGCAGGGCCCCAGCACCCTCACACCTAACAAGTTTGCAGGGATGGTTCCCTACATCAGTGTGAGCTTGCAGCCCAGGAGGCAAATCACAGCCTGGGCTGCAACCAAAGCAGTGCTGCCAGCAGAGCCAGGGAGGTGATTCTGACACTTGGCTCTGCTCTGGGGAGACCTCACCTGGAGCACTGCATCCAGCTCTGGAGCCTTCAGCACAGGAAGGACCTGGACCTGATGGAGAGGCTGCAGAGGAGGCCATGAAAATGCTCAGGGGGTTGGAGCAGCTCTGCTACGGGACAGGCTGAGGGAGCTGGGGGTGTTCAGCCTGGAGAAGAGAAGGCTCCAGGGAGACCTTAGAGCAGCTTCCGGTACCTGAAGGGGGCTACAGGAGAGCTGGAGAGGGACTTGTGACAAGGGCTGGGAGTGCCAGGATGAGAGGGAATGGTTTGAAATGAGAGCAGAGCATATTGAGATTGGATGTGAGGAACAAGTTCTGCACCAGGAGGCTGCTGGAACACTGGAACAGGTTGCCCAGGGAGGTGGTTGAGGACCCATCCCTGGAGATACTGAAGGTGAGGCTGGACAGGGCTCTGGGCAACCTGATCTGGTGGAGGAGGTTGGACTGGATGAGCTTTGGAGGTCCCTTCCAACCCAAACCATTCTATGACCCAGAGAACATCCTCTGAGTGGGAGATGCCCCATGGAAAGTGCCCCACACATAATGTGTGGGGTCCTGGGGGCTGTGGGGTGCTGGGATTTGTGGGGTGCTGGGGGTTGTGGGGTGCTGGGATTTGTGGGGTGCTGGGATTTGTGGGGTGCTGGGGGTTGTGGGGTGCTGGGATTTGTGAGGTGCTGGGATTTGTGGGGTGCTGGGGGCTGTGGGGTGCTGGGGGCTGTGGGGTGCTGGGAGTTGTGGGGTGCTGGGAGTTGTGGGGTGCTGGGATTTGTGGGGTGCTGGGGGTTGTGGGGTGCTGGGGGCTCTGGGGTGCTGGGAGCTGTGGGGTGCTGGGATTTGTGGGGTGCTGGGGGTTGTGGGGTGCTGGGGGCTCTGGGGTGCTGGGAGCTGTGGGGTGCTGGGGGCTGTGTGGTGCTGGGGGTTATGTGGTGCTGGGGGCTCTGGGGTGCTGGGGGCTGTGGGGTGCTGGGAGCTGTGGGGTGCTGGGGGTTATGTGGTGCTGGGGGTTGTGGGGTGCTGGGGGTTGTGGGGTGCTGGGGGCTGTGGGGTGCTGGGGGCTGTGGGGTACTGGGGTTTTGGGGCACTGGGATTTGTGGGAGCAGGAGCAGCGTTGGGGAGAGGCTGCAGGTCAGGATGAGGTCACCAAGCCTCTTGGCACCTCTCCTGCTGCCACCTGAGGCAGCCTGCAGGTGTTCAGAGGAACAGGAGTGGATGTGGCACTTCAGCACACAGTGTAGGGGTGATGGAGGTGCTGCCTAGGAGCTTGGACTTGATGATCTTAGAAGTCTCTTCCAACCCTGATGGCTCTGTGATTCCTCACCCTGCTGCTCCATGCTCACCCCTGTGTGGCATGTGCCAGAGCACAGGGGTGGTCTCCTGGCTGCTCCTGGGAGCCCTGAGCAACCTGATCTCGTTGAAGATGTCCCTGCTGACTGCAGGGGGGTTGGACACGATGACCTTCAAGGGTCCCTTCCCACCTGGAGCATTCTGTCATTCTATCACTCTATGCCTGGATCCAGGGAGGTCTCATCCCTGTCTGCTGCCCCAGGAACAGAGCCATGGAACTGTTTGGGTTGGAAGACACCTTCGAGGTCACCCAGTCCAAGCTTGAGCCCAGCACTGCCAGGGCACCACCAGACCACGGCCCTCAGCACCACAGCTCTGAGACCCTTCCAGGGATGGAGATTCCACCACTGCCCTGGGCAGCCTGGGCCAGGCCTTGGCAACCCTCCAGGGGAAGGAATTCTTCCTCATGGCCAACATAAACCTCCCCTGGGGCAAACTGAGGCTGTTTCCTCTTGTCACTTGTTGGCTGGGAGAAGAGAGCACCTGGCTCCAGCCACCTCTCAGGGAGCTGTAGAGAGCAATGAGGTCTCCCTCAGCCTCTTCTTCTCCAGCAGTGAGGCCTCCTCTCAGCCTCCTCTTCACCAGCAGTGAGGCCTCCTCTCAGCCTCCTCTTCTCCAGCAGTGAGGTCTCCTCTCAGCCTCCTCTTCTCCAGCAGTGAGGTCACCTCTCAGCCTCCTCTTCTCTAGCAGTGAGGCCTCCTCTCAGCCTCCTCTTCTCCAGCAGTGAGGTCTCCTCTCAGCCTCCTCTTCTCCAGCAGTGAGGTCTCCTCTCAGCCTCCTCTTCTCTAGCAGTGAGGTCACCTCTCAGCCTCCTCTTCTCTAGCCTCACCCCCTCCAGGTCCCTCAGCTGCCCCTCCCCAGCGCTGTTCTCTGGAGATTCCATCCCAGCACAGCCTGCCCTAGCCCGGGAAGGGGAGTGGGTGCTGGGTGCCGCGGGGCCCTGGGTGCCCCCCCCGGGAAGCGGAGTGGGTGCTGGGTGCCACGGAGCCCTGCCTGCCCCCCCGGGGAAGGGGAGTGGGTGCTGGGTGCCACGGAGCCCTGCCTGCCCCCCCCGGGAAGGGGAGTGGGTGCTGGGTGCCGCGGAGCCCTGCCTGCCCCCAGCCCGGGAAGGGGAGTGGGTGCTGGGTGCCACGGAGCCCTGCCTGCCCCCCCGGGGAAGGGGAGTGGGTGCTGGGTGCCACGGAGCCCTGCCTGCCCCCCCCGGGAAGGGGAGTGGGTGCTGGGTGCCGCGGAGCCCTGCCTGCCCCCACCCTGGGAAGCGGAGTGGGTGCTGGGTGCCGCGGAGCCCTGGGTGCCCCCCCCGGGAAGCGGAGTGGGTGCTGGGTGCCACGGAGCCCTGCCTGCCCCCCCCGGGAAGGGGAGTGGGTGCTGGGTGCCGCGGGGCCCTGGGTGCCCGCCCCGGGAAGGGGAGTGGGTGCTGGGTACCGCGGAGCCCTGGGTGCCGCGGAGCCCTGGGTGCCCGCCCCGGGAAGGGAAGTGGGTGCTGGGTGCCGCGGGGCCCTGGGTGCCCGCCCCGGGAAGCGGAGTGGGTGCTGGGTGCCGCGGAGCCCTGGGTGCCGCGGAGCCCTGCCTGCCCGCCCCGGGAAGGGGAGTGGGTGCTGGGTGCCGCGGAGCCCTGCCTGCCCCCAGCCCGGGAAGGAGAGTGGGTGCTGGGTGCCGCGGAGCCCTGGGTGCCGCGGAGCCCTGCCTGCCCGCCCCGGGAAGGGGAGTGGGTGCTGGGTGCCGCGGGGCCCTGCCTGCCCCCAGCCCGGGAAGGAGAGTGGGTGCTGGGTGCCGCGGAGCCCTGGGTGCCGCGGAGCCCTGCCTGCCCGCCCCGGGAAGGGGAGTGGGTGCTGGGTGCCGCGGGGCCCTGGGTGCCCCTCCCGGGAAGGGGAGTGGGTGCTGGGTGCCGCGGAGCCCTGGGTGCCCCTCCCGGGAAGGGGAGTGGGTGCTGGGTGCCGCGGAGCCCTGGGTGCCGCGGAGCCCTGGGTGCCCGCCCCGGGAAGGGGAGTGGGTGCTGGGTGCCGCGGGGCCCTGGGTGCCCGCCCCGGGAAGGGGAGTGGGTGCTGGGTGCCGCGGAGCCCTGCCTGCCCCCAGCCCGGGAAGGGGAGTGGGTGCTGGGTGCCGCGGAGCCCTGGGTGCCGCGGAGCCCTGGGTGCCGCGGAGCCCTGCCTGCCCG
Source organism: Melanerpes formicivorus (assembly GCF_026170545.1). Classification (NCBI taxonomy): domain Eukaryota; kingdom Metazoa; phylum Chordata; class Aves; order Piciformes; family Picidae; genus Melanerpes; species Melanerpes formicivorus. The sequence goes on from NW_027142540.1 coordinate 474,254, forward strand.
CCCCGGGAAGGAGAGTGGGTGCTGGGTGCCGCGGGGCCCTGGGTGCCCCTCCCGGGAAGCGGAGTGGGTGCTGGGTGCCGCGGGGTCCTGCCTGCCCCCCGCGCCAGAGCCGGGAAGCAGCTCGCAGCTGCTGCCGCAGCCCCGCCGGAGCCATCGGCCCCGCGCAGCGCCCGGGGCTGCCGGTGGCCAGGCTGCACCCTGCCCGCTGCAGCTGGCCCGGCCCCGCAGCCTGTCTGCAGGGAACAAGGGCCCTTTGCTGGGGCATGAATGGGCTCAGTGTGCGCAGCCCCCCAGCCGCAGCCCGCGGCCCCGGCCCTGCGCGGAGCTGCGGGGCGGCGGGGTCAGGGCTGCCCCGCGGGCGGGGGGCGGAGGGGCAGCTATTCAGGGAAGGAGCTCGGCCCCCGCCGCCCTCAAGGTCGCCTTTGTGCCACGGATCCCGGAGCGGGGGCTGCCCCGGGGACGTCGGGGACATCAAACGCGGGAATGGTGGCACACGGCCAGCGCCAGGGCTCCTCACCCCCAGCCGCTCCCCTCTGCGGCTGCTGCTCCTCCTCTGCCTCTTACCCTCTGCACGGGCAGCCCTGCAGCTGCTCCTTCCTGCCTGTCCTGTGCATCCTTCCCTGCCTGGCCTGTGCATCCTCATCCTGCCCAGTCCATGCATCCTTTCCTGCCCACCTCATGCATCCTCCCCCTGCTGATCTCTCTTCATGTCCCTTTGGTTTCTCCCCCTTCCCTTCCCTTCCCTTCCCTTCCCTTCCCTTCCCTTCCCTTCCCTTCCCTTCCCTTCCCTTCCCTTCCCTTCCCTTCCCTTCCCTTCCCTTCCCTTCCCTTCCCTTCCCTTCCCTTCCCTTCCCTTCCCTTCCCTTCCCTTCCCTTCCCTTCCCTTCCCGCTAATGGCTGAGGGGCTCTGCACCCCTGAACCACCTAGGACACCTCCTACCCCCAGCCACACTTCAGCAGTGGTGCTGAGGCAGCACCTGGAGGGAGTGGGCAGCCCAAGGAAGCCTAACAGATGGCTCTGAAGGACCAACAGAGAAGGCAGAAGGCTGGCAGGACTGAACCAAAAGCAGATCAAGAGCTGGAGGCTTTGCAAGCCCAGCTGAGATTGCATCTAGGAGGAAAGCTGGAAGCTTCCCAGGAAAGCCTGGGGAAGCAACCTGCAGTCAGGAGGGAGATCTCTGCTGGAGCAGAAGCCACCAGGAAGCAGCCTGAGCAGCTGGTCTGCAGCTCTCCCTCTTGGGCCAGGCTGGGGACGCAGAACCAGCAGCCAGGATGCTGTTGGCTCAGCTGCTGGAGGACAGCAGACAGCAGAGGACTCATCAGAGACTTCTGAAGAGCTCCCAGAAAGGGAACAAGCTGGAGGCCTTCAGGAGCTAAAGTGACAAATGGCCTCCTTGTGCTGCAGTCTGCTCCAGGAGCAGGATCAGAGGCTGGATCACCCTGCTGGAATACAGAAGCAGGGCTCCAAGTCTCTCCTGCTCACCTCAGGACCCAGAGGAGAGCAGGCAGTGGGGGGCCATGGACTTCCCCCCATCAGAGGCTGCTCAGCACCTGGCAGAAGTCCTGGTGCCTGCTCTGGGACAGGCATGGGGGGAGAAGGGCAGAGCTCACCCCAGACACATATAGGGTAACACCACCTGGGTGGCAGGAGAAAAATCTCCTGGACACACAAGGAACAAGTTCTGCACCAGGAGGCTGCTGGAACACTGCAACAGGTTGCCCAGGGAGGTGGCTGAGGCTCCATCCCTGGAGCTATTCAAGGTGAGGCTGGAGAGGGCTCTGGGCAACCTGCTCTGGTGGAGGATGTCCCTGCTGACTGCAGAGGGGTTGGACTGGATGAGCTTTGGAGGTCCCTTCCAACCCAGAGCATTCTGTGATTCATTGCAAGGACTCCCAGCATGAACTGGCAGTGGACCAAAGCCTGGATGCTGAGCTAGGCTGGGACTGGCAAATGAAAATGAGAGAAAGGAGGCCAAAAGTACCCCAGAGATGCTGAGCTGGGCCCTGAGGCTGCAGATCTGTGGTGGGAAGGGCAGCCTGAAGACAGAGAAGAGGGCTGGCAGAGGGGAAAGGTTGAGCCTGAGCTGGTTCTAGGAGCTCTCAAGCAATTAAAAGAGGAGATGAATGCAGTTCTGGGGAAGAGGAAATCGGTGCTAATGGGCAAGCAGGAGGGGGCAGGGGAGCAGGCTGCTGGACACTGCAGGACTGGCTGCAGAGCAGAAGGGCTGCCAGAAATAGCAGGGCACCAGGGGAGGACTCTGCTGCCAATGAAACCTCTGCTCCCCAGCTGGCAGCCAGCAGGGCCACCAGCACCTGACCTGTGCCCAGGCATGGTGTGGCCAGCAGGGCAGGGCAGGGGCTGTGCCCCCCTGCCCAGCGCTGGGGAGGTGGTTCCTCCAACATTGTGTTCAGGGTTGGGCTCCTCACTCCCAGAAGGGCATTGAGGGGCTGGAGGGTGTGCAGAGAAGGGGCAATGAAGCTGGGGAAGGGTCTTCAAGCCTGGGGAGGAGCAGCTGAGGGACCTGGGGGGTGTCCAGTGTGGAGAAGAGGAGGCTGAGGGGAGACCTCATTGCTCTCTGCAGCTCCCTGAGAGGAGAATGGAGCCAGGTGGGGGTTGGGCTCTGCTCCCAAGGAACAAGTGGCAGGGTGAGAGGAAATAGCCTCAGGTTGCCCCAGGGGAGGTTTAGGTTGGGCCATGAGGAACAATTTTGTCCCCTGGAGGGTTGTAAAGGCCTGGCCCAGGCTGCCCAGGGCAGTGGTGGAGTCTCCATCGCTGGAGGGGTGTCCAAGGTGTGGTGCTGAGTGTTTGGTGGTGCCCTGGCAGTGCTGGGCTCAGGCTTGGACTGGGTGATCTGAAAGCTCTCTTCTAAGCAAAATGCTTCCATGAGTCTAAGACACCAACCAGGGCTGTGCCCACTGCTGGTGCCCAGCTGGAGGGCAGTGAGGGGAGGCCAGAGGCTAAGTGTGCCCTGGCTTCACTCAGCCCTGCTCTCAGCTGATGGGATGAGAGCAAGATGCTAAGAGGCCCTTCCCCCACCCTGCTGAGGCTGCTGAGCAGGGAGCTGGCCTGCAGCAGCTCCACAGCCCCAGAGCAGAGGGAGCCAGGCCCAAGCTGGGGAGGTGCCTCTCTGGGAGCCTGGCAGGATAATGAGGGAGCTAATTGCTTTGGATTGCACTGCACCAAGCCAGCAGAGTGCCAGCAGCTGGGGCAGCCCGGGGCAGCCCAGGGACAGTGGGAGCTGGAAGCCTTTGAAGCTGCAGCCCCAGGGACCAGCAGTCTGCAGGGAAGCTCTCAGCAGCCAGCTCAAGCCTGTGCAGCACCACAGAGTGGTAGGGGCTGGAAGGGCCCTCTGCAGCTCACCCAGGCCAAGGCAGGGGCAGCTAGAGCAGGGCATACAGGGACACAGCCAGGGGGGGCTGGAATCTCTCCAGAGGTGGAGACTCCACCACCTCCCTGGGCAGCCTGCTCCAGGCCTCCAGCACCCTCACACCAAACAACTTGCTCCTCCTGCTCTCCACATGGAACCTCCTGGGTGCCAGTCTGTGCCCACTGCCCCTTGTGCTGTCCCTGGGCACCACTGAGCAGAGTCTGCCCCCAGCCTCTTGCCCCCCACAGCTCCTTTCTCTCTTGCTGAGCATTGCTCAGCTCCCCTCTGGGGCTGCTCTTCTGCAGGCTCAGCACCCCCAGGGCTCTCAGCCTTTGCTCCTCCCAGAGCTGCTCCAGGCCCCTCAGCATCTCTGTAGCCTCCTCTGGACTCTCTCCAGCAGTTCCCTGTCCCTCTTGAACTGGGGAGCCCAGACCTGGCCCCAGGACTCCAGATGTGGTTTCTCCAGGGCAGAGTAGAAGGGAAGGATCTTAAAGGTCTCTTCCAACTTAGATGATTCACTTAAGGAAGTTTCCTCCTCCTGTTCAGATGAACTTCTGATGGTGCAGTCTGTGTCCACTGCCCCTTGGCCTGCCACTGGGCACCAGAGAGCACAGCCTGCTCCCATCCTCCTGCCACCCACCCTTGAAGGATTGATCAGCACTGCTCAGCTCCCCTCTGGGGCTGCTCTTCTCCAGGCTCTGCACCTCAGGGCTCTCAGCCTTTGCTGCTCACAGAGCTGCTCCAGTCCCACCAGCAGCCTCTGGAGCCATTCTCCTCCTGTGCAAGCCACAGCAGCAGCAGCTCCAGGACAAACCCCAGCTGATGAGTCCTTAGCAGGCACTGCAGCTATTTTCAGCTGATCCAGGAGGAAGCATTCAGCAGAATTCCTGCTACAGGAGGAAAAACAAACAACCAACAAACCCCCAGCCCAGCATCCAGCTGCTTTGTGTTGAAGAGGCAGGAAATAGACTCTCGTGGGCTGCACACATCTGAAGGGCCTCTTGGGCTGCTGCCCAGGGCTCCTGCTTCCCCTCTGCCTTTGCCTGGGGATGGCCTGGCTTGGGTTGCTCTGCCTGAGCTGGGGGGGGAAGTGGGTTTCCTGGGTCACCCACAGACAGCTCCTCCCCAAGGGCAACAAAGCTGGGGAGGGGTCTGGAGCACAGCCCTGTGAGGAGAGGCTGAGGGAGCTGGGGTTGCTTAGCCTGGAGAAGAGGAGGCTCAGGGGAGACCTCATTGCTCTCTACAGCTACCTGAAGGGAAGTGGTGGCTAGGTGGGGGTTGGTCTCTTCTCCCAGGCAACGAGAACAAGAGGACACAGTCTCAAGCTGTGCCAGGGGAGGTTTAGGCTGGAGGTGAGGAGAAAGTTCTTCCCAGAGAGAGTAATTGGCCACTGGAATGTGCTGCCCAGGGAGGTGGTGGAGTCCCCATCCCTCGAGGTGTTCCGAAAAGGCCTGGATGTGGCACATGGAGCCATGGTTTGGTTGTCAGGAAGTATCATAGTATCATGGTATCAGTCAGGGTTGGAAGGGACCACAAGGATCATGTAGTTCCAAGCCCCCTGCCATGGGCAGGGACACCCCACACTGGATCAGCCTGGCCAGAGTGGTGTTAGGTGATAGGTTGGACTTGATGATCCCTGAGGTCTTCCCCACCCTGCTTGATCCTGTGGTTCTATGCTGGTGGGCATCCCCAGCAAAGCTTTGTGGCTCAGTTGCCACGTTGATGAGCCACAACCATCATGCTGGCAACCCCAGCAGCTGCTCTGCAGGTCCCCCCCTCTGCTGGGGGCTGGCATTGAGCCTGGCTCAGCTCTGCACTGTGGCAGAGCTTCGTGTGAGGTCACTGGTCACTGGGGATGGCCCTGTGCTGGACAAGCTGTGTGTCACCAGGGGCTGCTGAGCAGCAGCTCAGGGGGCTGGGCTTGCTCAGCCTGGAGAAGAGGAGGCTGAGGGAGACCTCATTGCTCTCTGCAGCTCCCTGAGAGGGGGTTGGAGCCAGGTGCGGGTTGGGCTCTTCCCTCAAGGAACAAGAGGAAACAGCCTCAGGTTGCCCCAGGGGAGGTTTAGGTTGGCCATGAGGATCAATTTGTTCCCCTTGAGGGTTCTCAAGGCCTGGCCCAGGCTGCCCAGGGTGGTGGTGGAGTCCCCAGCCCTGCAAGTGTTTCAGAGCTGTGGTGCTGAGGGCCATGGCTTGGCCCCAGGTTTGGCAGAGCTGGAGAATGGTTGGACCTGAAGATCTTTTCCAATCAAACCGATTCTGTGCTTCTGGGATCCCTTCCCCATGCCTGTCTTGTCCCCACGGGCTGGGTTCTTTGCCAAGGCCAGGGTCTGCTGCAGGCTGGATGGCTGCAGAGGGCTTGGCATGACCCTGGCCGTGCTCAGACCTCCCCCAGCACCCCTGCAGCCACCTGCACCATGCCTCTGTGCCTGCATGGAGCACTGGGGGGTGGGCATGGGGTGGGGCATGGCTCTGGGGGCACATCCTGGGCAGCAGCAGCAGCATCTCAGGCTCCTGCTCTATGCCCCAGGAGGGCTCAGGGGTGGGGGGAGGAGGGTTGCTTTGGGGACCTTTTCAGTCCTATGACACAACCAGAGGAGAGCCCCAGCCAGAGGAGAGGGACCTGGTGCTACACCAGCCCCACAGCAGGGGCCAGGTGCCTTGGGAGAAACAAGGGGCCAGGACTAAAACTGCTCCCAGCTTTGCATGCAGGCTCAGGCAGCAATGCCAGAGGCTGGTGGTGTGGCAGCAGGCAGAGCTGGGGGAGGGATTTTCCATCAGGCATGGGCAGCAGGGGAGCATGAGCTGCTCTGAGGAGCTTCCCCTGCTGCAAGGGTGGGTGGCTGAGGCTGACAGAGCTCCAGCAGCAAGGCTGGGGTGGAGAGAAGGGGATGGATGAGTCACTCTGTCTGTGGAGAGCTGGAGCTCAGGCTCACCCCAGCTCCCATCACTAATTAATGCCAACAGTGAGCACAAACACAGCCCTGATGCCCACTAATGGGGCAGGCTGAAGCGTGGAGCCGGCACCAGCCAGCTCCTGTGTGCAAGCCCCCAGCCTCCACTTGAGGCTGCTAATTTATTCCCCTTCCTGCTGCTCAGCCTGCAGACAAGCCCCAGCAGGCATGGGGAGGCCCAGCAGCCACCTCCAGAGCTGCCCATGCCCAGCCTTCACTCTCCTGGGCACCCTGAGTAGAGCAGCAGTGATGCCAGGAGAGCCTGGGAAGAAAGGGCAGGGGAAGAGGGGAGAGCATGAGAAGGGAGGAGGGCTGAGGACAACCTCCTGAGGGTCAACAAGGCAAAGAGCAAGGCCCTGCAGCTGGGTTGGAGCAATCCTTGATAGCAATCCAGGAGAGCAGCCCTGCAGGGAAGGACTTGGGGGTGCTGGGGGGGGAGAAGCTGGGCAGGAGCCAGCAATGGCCACTGGCAGCACAGAAGGCCAAGGGCAGCCTGGGCTGCATCCACAGCAGTGTGGCCAGAGCTGGAGAGAGGGATCCTGCCCCTCTGCTCTGCTCTGTGAGACCTCACCTGCAGGGCTGGGTCCTGATATGGGACCCCCAACACTAGAAGGACCTGGAGCTGATTCAGAGGGTCCAGAAGGGGCCACAAAGATGCTCAGAGGCTGGAGAACCTCTGCTGTGGGGACAGGCTGGGAGGGTTGGGGCTGTTCAGCCTGGAGAGAAGGCTCCAGGGAGACCTCAGAGCAGCCTTCCAGTACCTGAAGGGCTCCAGGAGAGCTGGGGAGGGACTGCTCAGGAGGGGCTGTGGGGATAGGATGGGCAGCAATGGTTAGAAACTGGAGCAGGGGAGGTTGAGGTTGGGCATCAGGAGGAAGTTCTGCACCATGAGGGTGGTGAGACACTGGCACAGGCTGCCCAGGGAGGGGGTTGAGTTCCCACCCCTGCAGACATTAAAGATCAGCCTGGATGTGTCCCTGGGCAGCCTGCTCTGGTTGGAGCTGTCCCTGCTGCTTGCAGGGGGGTTGGACAAGATGCCTCTTGAGGGTCCCTTCCTACCCAATGCACTCTGTGAACGTGTTCAGTCTGGAGAAGAGGAGGCTAAGAGGAGACCTCATTGCTCTCAACAGCTGCCTGAAGGTTCCATGTGAAGAGGAGGAGAAAGCTGTTTGGTGTGAGGGTGCTGGAGGCCTGGAGGAGGCTGCCCAGAGAGGTTGTGGAGTCTCCTTGTGTGGAGAGCTTCCAGCCCCCCCTGGGCATTGTGCTGCTGGGCATTGTGCTGTGGGTGCCCTGCTTGGGCTGGGGGCTTGGGCTGGGTGAGCTCCAGAGGTCCCTTCCATCCATGCTGTGATTCTGTGAAGCAGCTGAAGCTCCAGAGCAGAAGAGAGCCACTGCAAACATCTCTCAGGTCTCCTCTGTGAGCCAGGTGGTGATTTACAGCCACACAGCAGCTCTGCCCAGGCAGTGAGGTCACCCACACGGGGAGCACCCATGGGATACACAAGGTGGTCACAGCATGGGGGTATCCCCCCCACCCTCAGCCCAGCCAGTTCCCTGCACTCATGAACCCACCCCCTGCACCCCAAAATGCTGGCAGCTGCCCCCCCCAGGCTTTGGAGGGCAGAGGTTCTGCTCACTGCTGTGCCACTGCCTCCTCGGTGCTGTGGGTGCCCTGCTGGGGCCGGGGGCTTGGGCTGGGTGATCCCCAGAGGTCCCCTTCCCACCCCCACCCCCCCATGCTGGGACTGTGGGATTCTCTGTGTGCAGGGGCAAGGGCAGGGTGCCCCAGCACCCCCTTCCCTCCCTGGGGTGCAGCAGAGCCCCTGGCAGGAGGGTGGAGCCGGGGGGCAGGGGGAAGCAGGGATGCCGGAGCTGCCCGGCTGGCAGCCCCCACGCCGGCTGCCTGGGCACCTCCAGCCCATCCATCTGCTGAACATGCCACAGGCCATTAGCTCCAACCAGAGGGAGTTGGGGGGGGGGGGATCGTTAGAGGAGCAGTTCAGGAGGCAATTACTAAAGCACCTCATTAAGGCTCCATCCTCCTCATGCTTGCAGCTCCCGCTGCTGGAGCTGGCGGGCCTGGGTCCTCCTGCTCCCCACAAGCAGACCTCCCCCTGCCCCCCAGCTGCTGGCTGGGGATGGCACCCCCAGGGTGCTGCTTTGGGCCTCTGACTCCTGCCTGGGTGGTCTGTGCCCCACCACTGGCATAGGGTCATAGGCTCACAGAACTCTTGAGCTTGGAAGATATCCTTCACAGCTGTGTCCAGTTTTGGGCTCCTCAGGTTAAGAAGGACACTGAGACACTGCAAGGTGTCCAGAGAGGGGCAACGAGGCTGGGGAGGGGGCTGGAGCACACAGCAGGGGAGGGGGCTGGAGCACACAGCTGGGGAGGGGGCTGGGGAGGGGGCTGGAGCACACAGCTGGGGAGGGGGCTGGAGCACACAGCTGGGGAGGGGTCTGGAGCACAGCCCTGTGAGGAGAGGCTGAGGGAGCTGGGGTTGTTTAGCCTGGAGAAGAGGAGGCTCAGGGGTGACCTCATTGCGCTCTACAACTACCTGAAGGGAGGTTGTAGCCAGGTGGGGGTTGGTCTCTTCTCCCAGGCACCCAGCACCAGAACAAGAGGACACAGTCTCAAGCTGTGCCAGGGGAGGTTTAGGCTGGAGGTGAGGAGAAAGTTCTTCCCAGAGAGAGTTGTTGGCCATTGGAATGTGCTGCCCAGGGAGGTGGTGGAGTCCCCATCCCTGGAGGTGTTCAGGAGGGGACTGGAGGTGGCACTTGGAGCCATGGTTTAGCAGTCCTGAGGGGCTGGGTGGCAGGTTGGTGACAGGTTGGACTTGATGATCTTCGAGGTCTCTTCCAACCTTGGTGATTCTGTGATTCTATGATCATCCTGGAGATGACCCTGGAGAAGAGGATGCTCCAGGGGCACCTTAGAGCTTCCTCCCCATAGCTGAAGGGATCCTGCAGGAAGGCTGCAGAGGGACTTTTCCTGAGGGTGCCTAGAGAGAGGCCAAGGGGGAATGGTTTGAAGGTGAGGCAAAGCAGGGTGAGGCAGCAGCTGAGGAAGAAGTTCTTCAGCAGGAGGGTGCTGAGACTCTGGAACTGGCTGCCCAGAGTGGTGCCCTGGAGGTGTGTGAGGCCAGCTTGGATGAGGCCTTGGGCCACCAAGTCCAGCTGAGAGGTGCCCCTGCCCATGGTAGGGGAGGTTGGAGGAGATGATCTCTGAGGTCCCTTCCAACCTGAGCCATTCTATGATGATCCAACCCAAGTGCCCTACACCCAGGGCTCCAGCAGGACAGCTGAGGGCACAGAGAGGGGGCAGGGGTGATGCCACCCACCCCTGTGTGCTGAGGGTGCAGAAGGCATCTGCCCTGGTGCAGAGGCCAGGACCAGCTTTGACCTGGGAGGACTCTTTGTCCTGCCTTGCCCATGCACTCCCAGCTGCTGGGTGGGAGCCAGCAGCACCTCCAGGGCTGGTGGCCCTTAGCCTTCCACTCCTGGGGCTGCACTGCAGCTAGAATTGGGCACTCTCCTCCCTCTGGCTCTCTTTGTGCTTGTCCATGGGAGTTCTGATGCCAGGCAGTGCCAGGGCAGAGGGATTCACCACCAGCCAGGGCACAGGGAGTCCAAAAAGAGGCCAAGGGATGCTGTAGAGGATTTCCCACCCAGAGCCTGCTTCAGTGGCACATGGAGGTCTGCTCTGCTGGTTCCTGCCTCTCCTGAGAGGGAGCCCAGGGAGCCTCCTTCAGTGGCACATGGAGGTCTGCTCTGCTGGTTCCTGCCTCTCCTGAGAGGGAGCCCAGGGAGCCTCCTTCAGTGGCACATGGAGGTCTGCTCTGCTGGTTCCTGCCCCTCCAGGGAGGGAGCCCAGGGAGCCTCCTTCAGTGGCACATGGAGGTCTGCTCTGCTGGTTCCTACCCCTCCTGAGAGGGAGCCCAGGGAGCCTCCTTCAGTGGCACATGGAGGTCTGCTCTGCTGGTTCCTGCCCCTCCTGAGAGGGAGCCCAGGGAGCCTCCTTCAGTGGCACATGGAGGTCTGCTCTGCTGGTTCCTGTCTGTCCTGAGAGGGAGCCCAGGGAGCCTCCTTCAGTGGCACATGGAGGTCTGCTCTGCTGGTTCCTGTCTGTCCTGAGAGGGAGCCCAGGGAGCCTCCTTCAGTGGCACATGGAGGTCTGCTCTGCTGGTTCCTGTCTGTCCTGAGAGGGAGCCCAGGGAGCCTCCTTCAGTGGCACATGGAGGTCTGCTCTGTTGGCTCCTGCCTCTGAGAGGGAGCCCAGGGAGCCTCCTTCAGTGGCACATGGAGGTCTGCTCTGCTGGTTCCTGCCTCTGAGAGGGAGCCCAGGGAGCCTCCTTCAGTGGCACATGGAGGTCTGCTCTGCTGGTTCCTGCCTCTCCTGAGAGGGAGCCCAGGGAGCCTCCTTCAGTGGCACATGGAGGTCTGCTCTGTTGGCTCCTGCCCCTCTAGGGAGGGAGCCCAGGCTCCAGGGAGCCTCCTTGCTGTGCTCAACTGAAGATGGTGGCCACCTGGGTGGCTGTGTGGCCACCACCAGCACAAGGACTGCTTTCTGAGGCCAATTTCTGGCTCTCCTTTCCAGGCTGCCTCTCCCAGCTGCACAAGGTCCCTTTTGCTGTCCTCTCCCAGTGCCCAAGGGGTGCTGCCACACGCTGCTGGTGCCTGGGAGCCACCCCCAGCAGTGTCTGCACAGCAGCCTGGGGGAGACATCACTTGGAAGCTCCCTGGATGGCCAGTGCCAGGAGCTGTTGTCATTGCTGACTGCTCTGTCTGCTCCCAGGGGCTGCAGCACATCATTGGCTCATTTGAGACTCCCTTCATCTCACCCTTGAAAAGCTCCAAGGTCTTGGCACCCACTGGCATGGAGGGGGCACACCAGACTCAGCTCTGCTCTGAAGGTGGCAGGATCCACACCATTGCCCCAGCAGCACCCAGGTGTCAACAGGGATCCCCCAGCAGGGCAAGGCCAGAGGGCTTCAGGAGCAACCACTGGCTGTGCCAGCAGGTGAGAGGGCACCAAAGGGCAGGCAAAGAGCTGGAAGCAAATTCAGAGAGGAGAGAAGGGAGAAATGTTTGGCACTGAGGGTGGGGAGACCTTGGCCCAGGCTGCCCAGAGAGGTTGGAGCTGCTCCATGGCTGGCACCATCCCTGGTGAGGCTGTCTGGGGCTGTGAGCATCCTGCTCTGGCTGCAGAGGTCAGCACTGCTCTGGGTGAGCTGCAGAGGTCCCTTCCCACCCAAAGCATGCTCTGACTCCATGATCTCCATGCCCTCTGCAGTGACCCCCACAAGCACAGCAACCCTAGCCCAGTCCTGCTGCTGCTGCTGCTGCCCCAGTGCTGGATGGGAGGTGCTGAAGGAGCCTGTGGCCATGGTCCCTGGGGCTGTGGTTTAATGGCCTGGTGGTGCTGGGCTGATGGTTGCTCTCTTCTCCCTAGTCTCAGGAGACAGAAGAAGAGGAAATGGCCTGGAATTGTGCCAGGGGAGGTTGGGTTGGAGATGAGGAAGAATTTCTTCACTGAAAGGATTCTGCAGGAGGCTGCCCAGGGAGGTGGTGGAGTCCCCATGCCTGGAGGTGCTCAGGGAACCTGTGGCCATGGCCCCTGGGGCCGTGGTTTAATGGCCTGGTGGTGCTGGGCTGATGGTTGCTCTCTTCTCCCTAGTCTCAGGTGACAGAACGAGAGGAACTGGCCTGGAATTGTGCCAAGGGACTGTCCCAGGCTGCCCAGGGAGGTGGTGGAGTCCCCATGCCTGGAGGTGCTCAGGACCCCTGTGTCCATGGCACCTGGGGCTGTGGTTTGGTGGCCATGGAGGGGTTGGGCTGATGGTTGGGTTGGAGGAGCTCAGAGGTCTCTTCCAACCCAAACACCTCTCTGATTCTGTGAGACTCAGCAGCAGCCAACCCACCAGTGTCTCACCAGAGCTGTCCTCACACTGACTCCAAACCCCAGCACTGAAGCAGCTACTGGGAAGAGAGCTGACCCTGTCCCAGCCAAAAGCAGGCTGGGGGCGAAGGAGACCCTGCCGGTGCCAGCCCTGCCCCTGGAGCTGTGGGGTTTGGGGTCGAGCTGTCCCCCTCCTGCTGGCCAGAGGCTGGAGTGCGTGGGCAGGGCTCAGGGGAGGGGGCAGCAGCCTCCCCCACCCCGATCAGGCTCCTCCCTGCCTAATCCCAGCCTGTGCAAGTGGCTTAACCCGTCGGACAAGCCTCAAATCCTCCTCTCCTCCTCCTGATCCCACCTAAGCCCTGAGTTTCCCCCCTTGCTAATCTCTGCTTCTCTGGGCTCACAGGATTGCTCTGCCAGCTGCACAGATCCAGATGCAGGGACTCAGATGGGAATGGAGTGCTGCTGAGGACTCCTAAAGGCATCTCCCTGCTCCCCACCACTGCCCCAGGCCTGCTGCTCCCCTCCCAGGGGGCCCCAGAGCCCAGCAAAGAGCCCAGGGGAGCAAAGCCAGGGGCCTCCCCAGGCAGAGATGCCCACACCCCATGGCATTCCCGGGTGCCCAGGGTGGAGCACTGGGCCCAGGCATCCTTCTGAGGGGCAGGGTGGGATGCAGAACCTGCTGGCCAGAGCTGGTCCACACTGACACCCAGCCAGGGGGTCTTGGGAAGAAGGCCATGTGTGTGCTCCAGGACATCCCCAGCTGTAGGGGGTTCTAACTGTGAGAAGGAAGACAGGGCCAGGAGGCTCCACCAAGCCCCAGCCCCAACACCAAGGGATCCAACACCAAGGGATCCTTCAGGGTCTGTCTAACACCAACTCTGTATGAGGTGGCTTCACCCATGCAGATGTGGGCACCAAGGGGGCAGGGAAAGAGCTGGAAGCAGATTCAGAGAGGAGAGAAGGGAGAAATGTTTGGCACTGAGGGTGGGGAGACCTTGGCCCAGGCTGCCCAGAGAGGTTGGAGCTGCTCCATGGCTGGCACCATCCCTGGTGAGGCTGTCTGGGGCTCTGAGCATCCTGCTCTGGCTGCAGAAGTCAGCACTGCTCTGGGTGAGCTGCAGAGGTCCCTTCCCACCCAAAGCATGCTCTGACTCCATGATCTCCATGCCCTCTGCAGTGACCCCCACAAGCACAGCAACCCTAGCCCAGTCCTGCTGCTGCTGCTGCCCCAGTGCTGGATGGGAGGTGCTGAAGGAGCCTGTGGCCATGGTCCCTGGGGCAGTGGTTTAATGGCCTGGTGGTGCTGGGCTGATGGTTGCTCTCTTCTCCCTAGTCTCAGGAGACAGAAGAAGAGGAAATGGCCTGGAATTGTGCCAGGGGAGGGTTAGGCTGGGGATGAGGAAGAATTTCTTCACTGAAAGGATTCTGCAGGAGGCTGCCCAGGGAGGTGGTGGAGTCCCCATGCCTGGAGGTGCTCAGGGAACCTGTGGCCATGGCCCCTGGGGCCATGGTTTAATGGCCTGGTGGTGCTGGGCTGATGGTTGCTCTCTCCTCCCTAGTCTCAGGTGACAGAACGAGAGGAACTGGCCTGGAATTGTGCCAGGTTGGAGATGAGGAGCAATGTCTTTGCTGCCAGAGTGGTCAGGGGCTCTCCCAGGCTGCCCAGGGAGGTGGTGGAGTCCCCATGGCTGGAGGTGCTCAAGGAGCCTGTGGCCATGGCACCTGGGGCCATGGTTTGGTGGCCATGGTGGGGTTGGGTTGCTGGTTGGACTGGAGGAGCTCAGAGGCCTTTCCCACCCCAACCAGTTCCATGCTTCTAGGTGACTGCACACCTGGACAAGCTGGCAAGACCCTGCCCAGCTCAGGGCAGGGCTGAGCCACCTCTTCTCTCCCTGGCCTCTGTCTCCAAGGAGCAAACCCTCACATCAAGGGGTCAGGCTGTTAGCTTCAAGCCTCCAGGGTGGCACACAGCAGTCAGCTGGCACAGGGGGCAGTGCCAGAGCTGCAAACCATTGCAGCAGAGGAGTTGGGGGTGAGAGGGAAGGGTGCAGCTCAGGTGCTGTGCTCTGCCAGGCAGACTTTGACTTGGAGGATTGTGCAGCACACAGGGCCAGGCTTCTGACAGCCTCTGTCTGACTTACCAGCAGGAGATGAAGGTTTGAAGCTGTGCTCTGGCAGCTGCCAGGTGATGGATGGCAGAAGACCTGCTTGGTGTTGTAGGAGCTGGAGCAGGGCCTCTGTAGGATCTCTGGGGGGCTGGGAGGGAAGCTGTTGGCTGGAGATTTCCTCTCCCCATGGCTTGCACGTGAGCAGAGTGCTAAGGTGGGGAGGCTGCACTGCCCCTGGGACCTTGGCACCTGATTTTCACAGGCAGGAAGGTTTGGTGCTGCAGGGTGAGCAGCTCCTCATGAACTGCAGGAGCTGACCCTGGGTGTCAGCCACAGGCCTCAGCTGGCTCCTTCCTCACTCCCTAAGGAGAGCTATGGCTGCTGCTCCTGGCAGGCTTGCTCTGCACACAGCCCTGCAGCTCCCTGCTCTGCTCTTGTGTTGAGCTGGAGTCACCACAGCATCACAGAAGTGTCAGGGCTGGAAGGGACCTCAAGGCTCAGCCAGTCCCAACCCCCTGCCATGGGCAGGGACACCTCACACTACAGCAGCTTGCTCACAGCCACAGCCAGCCTGGCTGCAAACACCTCCAGAGGTGAGGCTGCCACCACCTCCCTGGGCAACCTGTGCCAGGCTCTCACCACCCTCATGGGGAACAACTTCTTCCTCACATCCAATCTCAATCTCCCCAATTCTACTTTTGCTCCATCCCCCCCAGTCCTATCACTCCCTGACACCCTACAAAGTCCCTCCCCAGCTTTCTTGGAGCCCCCTGCAGATCCTGCAAGGCCACAAGAAGGTCTCCCTGGAGCCTTCTCCTCTCCAGCCTGCACAACCCCAACTCTCTCAGGCTGTCTCCAGAGCAGAGCAGCTCCAGCCCTCTGCTCCTCCTCGTGGCCCTTCTCTGGACACCTTCCAGCACCTCCAGCTCCTTCCTGGCACAGAGGCTCCAGACCTGGCCCCAGAGCTGCAGCTGTGGTCTCAGCAGAGTGGAGCAGAGGGGCAGAATCCCCTCCCTCCCCTGCTGGCCACACTTCTCTTGCTGCAGCCCAGGCTCTGCTTGGCTCTCTGGGCTGCAAGTGCTCACTGCTGGCTCCTGCTGAGCTTCTCCTCCCCCAGCACCCCCAAGGCCTTTCCTCCAGGGCTGCTCTCTGCCAGTCCCTGCCCAGCCTGTATCAGTGCCTGGGATTGCCCTGAGCCAGCTGCAGGACCTTGCCCTTGGCCTTGTTGAACCTCCTGAGGTTGGCTTGGGCCCAGCTCTGCAGCCTGTCCAGGTCCCTCTGGATGGATCCCTTCCCTCCAGCTGTCAGCTGCACCACACAGCCTGGTGCTGAGGGTGCCTCAGTGCCACTGCCCATGGCACCAACAGAGATGTTAACCATGCCTGGTCCCAGTGCTGATCCCTGAGGGACTCCACATGTCCCTGGCCTGCACTTGGCCATGGAGAACCCCTGGAGGTGTCCAAGGAACATGTGGACAGGGCACTCAGGGACAGGGTTTAGTGGCCATGGTGGTGGTTGGACTCAGTGGTCTCAGAGGGCTTTTCCAACCCAAAGAGTTCCATGACTCTGGTTCCATATCCAGTGCTAGAGCTCAGGCTGTGGACACATCTGCCTGAGGCCTGGAAGTCTCCAAGGACAGGTTGGGAACTGGAGCAGGGCAGACTGAGGCTGGACCGCAGGAGGAAGCTCTGCACAGTGAGGGTGATGGAACACAGGTTGCCCAGGGAGGTGGTGGAGGCTCCAGCCCTGGGGACACTCAAGGTCAGCCTTGATGTGGCCCTGAGCAAACTGCTCTGGGTGGAGCTGCTCCTGCTGGCTGCAGGGGGGGGTGGGCAAGTTGACCTTTGGGAGGTCTCTTCCAGCCCATTCTTGGATTCTATGAGGATCAGCTGGGAGCTGTGGGCTGGGACTGGGCTTGGGCTGGGTTTGCAGCAGCTCATCTCACCCAGGAGGTCTCAGCCAGATCTCACCCAGATCTCACCCACCTCTCCCTTTCTGCAGCGATGGGATGGATGGTGCAGGACTGTGGCCAATGACAGAACTCTGCTGTCACACAGCCTAGGCCTTGTGCACTGCTGGACTCTGGTCCCCATGGAGAAACCAACAGCTCCACGATGTCAAAGGCACCTGAGGCTTCCTGGCTCCTGGATCCTGGACAGCTGCAAGCCCAACACAGCCTCAGAGGCCTCTTCAGGACAGCTTTGAGGGCTCAGAGCCCACAGGGTGGTGCATCCTCCCCAGAGCTGCCTGGGTTGCATCCACTGCTGCTGCTGCAGGTCCTTGGCTTTGCCTGTCCAAGCCTCTTCCCCAGCCCCTCAGCAGTGCAGGGAGTACAGCTGAATGTGCTGGTGAGCAGGACTGCCAGCCATGAGTTCCAGGGCAGTGCTGCCAACAGCAGGCACAGGAGCTTGTCCATCCCAAGGAGCTGGGCCAGGCTGAGGGAGCTGGGGCTGTTCAGCCTGGAGAAGAGAAGGCTCCAGGGAGACCTTAGAGCAGCCTTCCAGTCTCTGAAGGGGCTACAAGAAGGCTGCAGAGGGACTGTTCCCAAAGGCCTGCAGGGACAGCACCAGGGACAACGGCTTCAAACCGGAGCAGAGCAGATTGAGATTGGATGTGAGGAACAAGTTCTGCAGCAGGAGGGTGGTGGAGCCCTGGAACAGGTTGCCCAGGGAGGTGGCTGAGGCTCCATCCCTGGAGATATTCAAGGTGGGGCTGGACAGGGCTCTGGACAGCCTGATCTGGTTGATGTCCCTGCTGCCTGCAGAGGGGGTTGGACTGGATGAGCTTGGGAGGTCCCTTCCAGCCCAGCCCATTCTATGCCTCTGTGGTGGTTCAAGGACTTCAAGCTCCAGGCTTGAAGCCAGGCTGGGTGCAGGGAGGAAGCCGTCAGTCCCGGGGACAGGCTGTGACACATTCCCTGGGTCTCAGCCTTCCCTCCTTGCTTTAACCTCTGCTGGTGGCTGCTGGTGGCTGTGTGCAGCAGCGCTGGGGCTGAGACATGACAGTGATTTGTTTCAAGAGCCCAACTCCTGTCCTGGTGAGAGCTCCCTCGCAGCCCTGACAGCCCTGTCAAAAGCTCCTGCACATCTCTCGCGTCTCTCCCTCATTTGCTGCTGTCACCGAGGGGAAACAGCCAGGCAGCAACGGCCCTGCTGCCAGCTGAGCAGCTCAGGGCCCTGCTGCAGCATTCCTGCCCCCCGAGCTGCCCCAATGCCCTGCCACAGCCCCAGCGCCCTGCCACAGCCCCCTGCAGCAGCAGCAGCAGCAGGGAGCCTGTGGGGAACCCAGGGCTGATCAGTGCCCCAGCCCAAAGCACCACACTGCCTCCGTGCCCTGCTGCCACCTCACAGCCCTGGGCTTCCTGTGGCTGGACCCTGGGGAGGTGCTGAGAGTACAAAGCTGCTGATGGGACTGGAGCAGCTCTGTAAGGAGCCAAGGAGGCCAAGGGCATCCTGGCCTAGGTCAGGGACAGTGTGGCCAGCAGGAGCAGGGAGGTCATTCTGCCCTGTGCTCAGCACTGGTTAGGCCACACCTTGAGTCCTGTGTCCAGTTCTGGGCCCCTCAGGTTAGGAAAGATGTTGAGCTGCTGGAAGGTGTCCAGAGAAGGGCAACAAAGCTGGGGAGGGGTCTGGGGCACAGCCCTGTGAGGAGAGGCTGAGGGAGCTGGGGTTGCTTAGCCTGGAGAAGAGGAGGCTCAGGAGAGACCTTTTTGCCCTCTACAACTACCTGAAGGGAGGTTGTAGCCAGGTGGGGGTTGGTCTCTTCTCCCAGGCAAGCAGCACCAGAACAAGAGGACACAGTCTCAAGCTGTGCCAGGGGAGATTTAGGCTGGAGGTGAGGAGAAAGTTCTTCCCAAAGAGAGTTGTTTGCCATTGGAATGTGCTGCCCAGGGAGGTGGTGGAGTCCCCATCCCTGGAGGTGTTCCAGAGGGGATTGGATGTGGCACTTGGAGCTATGCTTTAGTAGTCAGGAGGTGCTTGGTGGCAGGTTGGACTTGATGATCTTTGAGATCTTTTCCAACCTTATTGATTCTATGAAAGGCTGAGAGCCCTGGGGGTGCTGAGCCTGGAGAAGAGCAGCCCCAGAGGGGATCTCAGCAGTGCTGATAATACCTCAAGGGTGGGTGGCAGGAGGATGGGAGCAGGCTGTGCTCTCTGGTGCCCAGTGGCAGGCCAAGGGGCAGTGGACACAGACTGCACCATCAGAAGTTCATCTGAACAGGAGGAGGAAACTTCCTTAAATGAAAGGTGCTGGAGGCCTGGAGCAGGCTGCCCAGGGGGGTGGTGGAGTCTCCATCTCTGGAGACTTCCCAGCCCCCCCTGGCTGTGTCCCTGTGAGCCCTGCTCTGGCTAACCCTGCCTTGGCAGTGGGCTTGGCCTGGGTGAGCTCCAGAGGGCCCTTCCAGCCCCCTACCACTCTGTGCTGCTGTGAGTGGCCCACTGGCTCCTGTCCAGCTGTAGGCATTGGTGGAGCTGGTTGGCAGCTGTCCCCACAAGAGGCTTTTCCATCCACCAAGGAAGGGCCAGGAGCTCAGGGTCCTCACTGCTGTGTCTGCAGAGGATGAGAGTGCAGGACAGAGATGCTGCTGTGCCCAGCTCTGGCTGCCAGGCTCCAGAGTGAGCTCCAGCAGGGTAGGCACACAGGAGCTTGGCTCCTCTGGGCACTTGGCTGGGAGCAAGCTGCCTTCCACAGCCTCCAGAGCTCAGTGGCCAGGCATCTCCCCCATGGATGAGCTTTGGGGCTGAGCTATGGGGGGCAATGGGCACAGAGTGGACCACCAGAAGTTCCATTTGAACAGGAGGAGGAACTTCTTCACTTGAAAGGTGTTGGAGGCCTGGAGCAGGCTGCCCAGGGAGGTGGTGGAGTCTCCACCTCTGGAGAGATTCCAACCCCCCCTGGCTGTGTCCCTGTGTGCCCTGCTCTAGCTGCCCCTGCCTTGGCCTGGGTGAGCTGCAGAGGGCCCTTCCAGCCCCTACCACTCTGTGGTGCGCACAGGCTTGAGCTGGCTGCTGAGAGCTTCCCTGCAGACTGCTGGTCCCTGGGGGCTGCAGCTTCAAAGGCTTCCAGCTCCCACTGTCCCTGGGCTGCCCCGGGCTGCCCCCAGCTGCTGGCACTCTGCTGGCTTGGTGCAGTGCAATCCAAAGCAATTAGCTCCCTCATTATCCTGCCAGGCTCCCAGAGAGGCACCTCCCCAGCTTGGGCCTGGCTCCCTCTGCTCTGGGGCTGTGGAGCTGCTGCAGGCCAGCTCCCTGCTCAGCAGCCTCAGCAGGGTGGGGGAAGGGCCTCTCAGCATCTTGCTCTCATCCCATCAGCTGAGAGCAGGGCTGAGTGAAGCCAGGGCACACTTAGCCTCTGGCCTCCCCTCACTGCCCTCCAGCTGGGCACCAGCAGTGGGCACAGCCCTGGTTGGTGTCTTAGACTCATGGAAGCATTTTGCTTAGAAGAGAGCTTTCAGATCACCCAGTCCAAGCCTGAGCCCAGTACTGCCAGGGCACCACCAAACCCTCAGCACCACAGCTCCCAGCACCACAGCTCCCAGCCCATGCCAGCTGCTCCCCTTGGGGACAAGCACCACAGCCTCCTAAGAGAAATCCTTCCTGGAGGTGTCCTACAGACCCTTCCTGGAGGTGTCACAGTGCCACAGTCTCACAGTATCACCGAGGTTGGAAGAGACCTCAAAGATCACCAAGTCCAACCTCCAACCTGTCACCACAGACCTCATGACTAAACCATGGCACCAAGTGCCCATGTCCAATCCCCTCCTGAACACCTCCAGGGATGGTGACTCCACCACCTCCCTGGGCAGCACATTCCAATGACCAATGACTCTCTCAGTGAAGAACTTTCTCCTCACCTCCAGCCTAAACCTCCCCTGGCACAGCTTGAGACTGAGTCCTCTTGTTCTGGTGCTGCTTGCCTGGGAGAAGAGTCCCACCCCCACCTGGCTACAACCTCCCTTCAGGTAGTTGTAGAGAGCAAGGAGGTCTCCCCTGAGCCTCCCCTTCTCCAGGCTAAACAACCCCAGCTCCCTCAGGCCTCTGCCTCACCAGGGCTGTGCTCAAGGCCTCTCCTCAGCCTTGTTGCCCTTCTCTGGACATGTTCAAGTGTCTCAATGTCCTTCTCAGACTGAGGAGCCCAGAACTGGACACAGGACTCAAGGTGTGGCCTAACCAAAGCAGAGTCCAGGGGGCACAATGACCCCCCTGCTCCTGCTGGCCACACTATTCCTAATGCAGGCCAGGATGCCATTGGCCCTCTTGGCCACCTGGGCACACTGCTGGCTCATGTTTAGGCAGCTGTCAATCAGCACCCCCAGGTCCCTCTCTGCCTGGCTGCTCTCAGCCACTCTGACCCCAGCCTGTAGATCTGCATGGGGTTGTTGTGGCCAAAGTGCAGCACCTGGCACTTGGACTTGTTGAATGCCATCCCATGGATTCTGTCCATCTGTCCAGTCAGTTGAGGTCCCTCTGCAGAGCCCTTCCACACTCTAACTGACCAACATCTGCCCCTAACTTGGTGTCATCTGCAAACTTGCTGATGACTGACTCAATGCCCTCATCCAGATCACCATGAAGATGTTAAAGAGCACAAGGCCCAGCACTGATCCTTGGGGCACACCCACTGGTGCCTGGCTGCCAGCTGAATGTGGCACCATTCACCACCACTCTCTGGGCTCAGCCTCCAGCCAGTTCCTAAACCCAGCTCAGAGTGCTGCTGTCCAAGCCATGGGCTGACAGCTTGGCCAGGAGTTTGCTGTGGGGGACGGTGTCAAAGGCCCTGCTGAAGTCCAGGTAGACTACATCCACAGGCCTCCCCCACATCCACCAGGCGGGTCACCTGGGCATAGAAGGAGATCAGGTTGGAGAGACAGGACCTGCCCTTCCTAAATCCATGCTGGCTGGACCTGAGCACTTGGCCCAGATGTCCTACAGACCCTTCCTGGAGGTGTCCCACATACCCTTCCTGGAGGTGTCCTACAATCCCTTCCTGGAGGTGTCCCACAGACCCTTTCTGGAGGTGCCCCACAATCCCTTCCTGGAGGTGTCCCACAGACCCTTCCTGGAGGTGTCCTACAGACCCTTCCTGGAGGTGTCCTACAATCCCTTCCTGGAGGTGCCCCACAATCTCTTCCTGGAGGTGTCCTACAATCCCTTCCTGGAGGTGTCCCACAGACCCTTCCTGAGGTGTCCCACAGACCCTTCCTGGAGGTGTCCTACAATCCCTTCCTGGAGGTGTCCTACAATCCCTTCCTGGAGGTGTCCCACAGACCCTTCCTGGAGGTGTCCTACAATCCCTTCCTGGAGGTGTCCTACAATCCCTTCCTGGGAGGTGTCCTACAATCCCTTCCTGGAGGTGTCCCACAGACCCTTCCTGGAGGTGTCCTACAATCCCTTCCTGGAGGTGTCCCACAGACCCTTCCTGGAGGTGCCCCACAATCTCTTCTGGAGGTGTCCCACAGACCCTTCCTGGAGGTGTCCCACAGACCCTTCCTGCAGGTGTCCTTCCTGGCCTGTCTGCTCTCCCTGTACACCACCAAGTGTGTCTGGATGCCATCTCCACCACCACTCCCTCACCTCAAGCCCAGCCCTGCCACCCTTCCCCCCTTTCTTGCTCCACCTGCCCAGCTTGGCCTGGCAGAGGCTGGTGTGGCTCCAGCAAGCCCCGGGGGGGTGAGGAGCTCGGTGCAAGCCATTGCCCAGAGATAATGTTGTCCCTTTTTTGTAGTGCTTGTCACCAGCCCTTCCCCTCCCTGAAGCCAGCAAGGCAGCAATGCCTCTGGAATGTTTAATGGCTTGTTTTTGCTCCCTAAATGATACAATGAAAAGGATTATTAATGTTAATAGCCTGCTTATCATATTTTAATAGCAGCATGGCGAAGGGAAATGGCATCCCAGCAGAGATTTCTCCTGCTCTCAGCCAGGGCCTGGAGTGAGCCTGCTCCAGAGAGGTGGGGAAGGAGGAGATGTTGGGCAACAGGCTGGCAAAGGGGGCTGGGGCCTGAGGATCAGCTGGATATGGCTGGCTGGAGAGAGGAGGATGCAAAGTTGTGCGAAGAATGGCTCTAGGGAACAGGGAAGGGAAGGGAAGGGAAGGGAAGGGAAGGGAAGGGGAAGGGAAGGGAAGGGAAGGGAAGGGAAGGGAAGGGAAGGGAAGGGAAGGGAAGGGAAGGGAAGGAAGGGAAGGGAAGGAAGGGAAGGGAAGGGAAGGGAAGGGAAGGGAAGGGAAGGGAAGGGAAGGGAAGGGAAGGGAAGGGAAGGGAAGGGAAGAAGGGAAGGGAAGGAAGGAAGGGAAGGGACGAGAAACCGAAGGGACATGAGGAGAGATCAGCAGGGGGAGGATGCATGAGGTGGGCAGGGAAGGATGTCATGGACTGGGCAGGATGAGGATGCACAGGACAGGCACAGGGGGATGCACAGGACAGGCAGGGAAGGATCAAGAGCATGAAACCTGCACTCATCCCCCACAGTGCCCAGGTGCAGCTGACCCCTCAGGCCTGGAGAGGTCTGAATACCATAGGGGAGAGGGGGTGAGGCTGTCACTCCTGCAGGAGCAGGGCAGGATCCCTGAGGAGCTGCCAGCCCTGCTGCTACTCCTGACACATGGGACTCCCATCAGGAGCAACTGTCAGCAGCACTCCAATTTGCAGTGCTATCATTTCACAGTCCACAGAACAGTTGCCTTTCTTCCTGATCCCTTCCCTGTCCAATCCATCTTATAGATTAGTTTAACTAGGCTGAAAAGCCACATTTCTCATCTGGGCTTTACCTTCCCCTTGCATTCAGCCCTCATCTCCTCACCTGGCACTGTGGCTGGAGGCTGAGTGGAGCACTCAGGGCTCCCTTTGGAGCTCAAGGACAATGGGAGCTCATTTTCCCCCCAATCCCCAACACAAGTTGTTGCAGGGCACACAATTCCAGCAGGGCGGGAAGGGACCTCTGGAGCTCCTCCAGCCCAAGCCCCCCTGCTCCAGCAGGGCACCCACAGCAGCTTGCCCAGCAGCACAATGCCCAGGGGGGGTTGGAAGCTCTCCACACAAGGAGACTCCACAACCTCTCTGGGCAGCCTGCTCCAGGCCTCCAGCACCCTCACACCAAACAACTTTCTCCTCCTCTTCACATGGACCAAACATTCACATGGACAACCCATTCCAGGGCTTCACCACTCTCAAATTCTTCACCATGAGAGTGGTGAAGCCCTGGAATGGGTTGTCCAGGGAGGTGGTTGAGGCCCCATCCCTGGGGGTGTTTAAGCCCAGGCTGGATGAGGCTCTGGCCAGGCTGATCTAGTGTGGGGTGTCCCTGCCCATGGCAGGGGGGTTGGAACTAGATGATCCTTGTGGTCCCTTCCAACCCTGAATGAAACTATGAT
>NW_027142540.1:498045-549468 GCF_026170545.1 Melanerpes formicivorus
GCTGCCTGCAGAGAGCTGCTGCCTGGCCTGGGAGGTGCTGGCTCTCCTCAGATGGGAAAAAGGGGATTACACACAGAACCATGGAATTGTTTTGGTTGGAAGTGACCTGTAAGAGCTTCAAGCCCACCACTAGCCCAGCACTGCCAGGGCACCATCACACCATGGCCCTCAGCACCACAGCTCCATGGCTTTGGTGCTTCTGCAGGGATGGAGACTCCACCACTGCCCTGGGCAGCCTGGGCCAGGCCTTGACAACCCTCCAGGGGAAGAAATTATTCCTCATATTCAACCTAAACCTTCCCTGGGGCAACTTGAGGCCATTTCCTCATATCACTTGTAACCAAGGAGAAGAGACCAAGCCCTACTTGGCTCCAGCCTCCTCTCAGGGAGCTGCAGGGAGCAATGAGGTCTTCCCTCAGCCTCCTCTTCCCCAGATCAAACACCCCCAGCTCCCTCAGCTGCTCCTCCCCAGCCCTGCTCTCCAGAGCTTTGTTGGTCAGCACCTTTGCTGGTGGTGCAATGAAGTGCCAATCAATATTTCTGCTGAAAGGGAAAGTGATGTGAAAGTCAGCAAGAGGGGAGCAATGCCACCAAGGAGTGGTGCCTGGGATGGGCAAGGGGCACACAGCTCCCCTCTGTAGTGAAGCCCTGGTCTCTTGCAGCTGGAACTCAACTGATGAAGACATCTTGCAGAGCAAAACCAACCAGGGGCAATGGTTTGAAAGTGGAGCAGTGCAGAGTTAGGTTGGCCATCAGGAGGAAGTTCTGCACAGTGAGGCTGGGGAGACACTGGCACTGGCTGCCCAGGGAGGTGGTGGAAGCTCCATGCCCAGAGGCATCCAAGATCAGACTTGCTGTGGCCCTGGGCAGCCTGAGGGAGATGGAGGGGGCTTGGAGAAGATGCCCTTGGAGAGTCCCTTCACAGAATCACAGATCACAGAATGTTAGGGGTTGGAAGGGACCTCCAGAGACCAGAGCAGGGTCACCCAGGGCAGGTCACACAGGAACATGCCCAGGGGGGGTTGGAAGCTCTCCACACAAGGAGACCTCCACAACCTCTCTGGGCAGCCTGCTCCAGGCCTCCAGCACCCTCACACCAAACAACTTTCTCCTCCTCTCCACATGGAACCTCCTGGGTGCCAGGCTGTGTTGATTTCCTCTCATCCCATCACTGGCCAGCAGTGAGCAGCTCCTGGTTCCATCCTGCTGACAGCCACCCTTTGGATCCTTGCAGACACTGCTCAGCTCCCCTCTGGGGCTGCTCTTCTCCAGGCTCAGCAGCCCCAGGGCTCTCAGCCTTTCCCCATGCTCCAACCCAAGGCACTCTGTGATTCTATCAAGGGATCAAAGCACCAAGGAGAAAAGAGGACAGAGCAAGAGGGACTCAGCAGCCAGAGGCAGAATGGGATCCACTTGGGAAGACAGAGCCAGGCCTGTGGGGAGCCAATGACCCAAATCAGGGTCTGAGTCCCTGCCAGGGGGAGGCCTGTGGGGAGGGAGGCTGAGCAGGGCTTAGCACTGCTGCTGAGGGGAGGTCCCTCCACACCACTGGGTTCTGTTCTCACCAGCCTGGGGTTGCAGAGGATCAGTCTCTGGCTGCAAAGCCCTTCTGCTCTTTGCAGAGTGTTTGCAGCCAAGCTGGCTCCCCAGGAGCCCTGGGGCTGCTGTCACCTCTGGGGAGGGTGGCAGCTGCTCCTGGGAGGGGGAGCTGGGATCAATGTCTAACCAAGGGCTTTGCTGAGCACCTACACCTCAACAGAGAGAATCAAAGAATCATTCAGGTTGGAAGAGACCTTTAAGATCCTTCCCCTCTACTCTGCCCTGGAGAAACCACATCTGGAGTCCTGGGGCCAGGTCTGGGCTGCCCAGGTCAAGAGAGACAGGGAGTCCAGAGGAGGCTACAGAGATGCTGAGGGGCCTGGGGGCAGCTCTGGGAGGAGCAAAGGCTGAGAGCCCTGGGGGTGCTGAGCCTGCAGAAGAGCAGCCCCAGAGGGGAGCTGAGCAATGCTCAGCAAGAGAGAAAGGAGCTGTGGGGGGCAAGAGGCTGGGGGCAGACTCTGCTCAGTGGTGCCCAGGGACAGCACAAGGGGCAGTGGGCACAGACTGGCAGCCAGGAGGCTCCATGTGAAGAGGAGGAGAGAAGTTGTTTTGGTGTGTGAGGGTGCTGGAGGCCTGGAGCAGGCTGCCCAGAGAGGTTGTGGAGTCTCCTTGTGTGGAGAGCTTCCAGCCCCCCCTGGGCATTGTGCTGCTGGGCATTGTGCTGTGGGTGCCCTGCTGGGGCAGGGGGGCTTGGACTGGGTGAGCTCCAGAGGTCCTTTCCAACCCCCCAGCACTGTGTGACTGCCTGGGTCTCTGCAGCATGCCAGAGCCGTGTGAGCAGGCAGCAGGCACACCATTCACTGCAGGACACACACACACACACACACACAAATGCAATCCCCCAAGCCCCTCACACAGTCAATTCCAAGCCCCACTCTGCCACCAGTGGGGCAGCAGCAGCCTTTCCCTTACTGCTCCTGCAGCAGCCTCGCAGAGGAAGCGAGGGGCTGGGGGTTGGGTGGGATGAGGCCCCCCGGTGTGGGTGTGCAGGAAGGGGGTGTCCCCATCAGCCCCCACCCACCCGGGGGGGGAAGGCTTTGGTGGGAGTCCCTGCTGCCAGCCCTGCTCCCCATGGGGCTCTCCAGTATCACAGTCTCACAGTATCACCAAGGTTGGAAGAGACCTCAAAGATCATCGAGTCCAACCTGTCACCACAGACCTCATGACTAGACCATGGCACCAAGTGCCACGTCCAATCCCCTCTTGAAACACCTCCAGGGATGGTGACTCCACCAACTCCCTGGGCAGCACATTCCAATGGGCAATCACTCTTTCAGTGAAGAACTTTTCTCCTCACCTCCAGCCTAAACCTCCCCTGGCACAGCTTGAGACTGTGTCCTCTTGTTCTGGTGCTGCTTGCCTGGGAGAAGAGACCAACCCCCACCTGGCTACAACCTCCCTTCAGGTAACTGTAGAGGGCAATGAGGTCCTCCCCTGAGCCTCCTCTTCTCCAGGCTAAGCAACCCCAGCTCCCTCAGCCTCTCCTCACAGGGCTGTGGCTCAAGACCTCTCCCCAGCCTTGTTGCCCTTCTCTGGACACCTTCAAGTGTCTCAATGTCCTTCTTAAACTGAGGGGCCCTGAGCAGTGGAGCATTAAGGCCACATTAGCCTGATGGGCAGGCTGCTCCCTGCCGGCCTCCACGGCCTCGGTGCTCGGGGGCAGGTGGGCTGTCGGCTCCAGGGATGGTGTTACCTATCAGCACCCCACCAGGCTGCTCCTCCCTCCCCTTGCTGCAGGCTGGGAGATGGAAGAACGTTTTGGCATCTCCTTACCTCTAGCCTGCACATCTCACACCTCCTGGGCTGGGTGGTGGTGGTTGTTGATGATGTTTCTGCTCCTGGGAACAGGTTGAAGCCTGGCCTGGGTGTGAGGAACGGGAGATCCAGGGTGGTGCATGACCCTTTGCTCCTCATCTCCACTCTAGGATGTAAGGAATGGGAGATCCAGGGTGGTGCTTGACCCCTTGGCTCTCATCTGTACTCCAGGGTGTGGGGAATGGGAGATCAAGGGTTTTGAATGATCCTTTGAGCCACACTGGATCTCCTGGGTGTAGGCAATGGGAGATCCAGGGTCTTGCTTGACCCCTTGGTTCTCATCTTTACTCCATGGTGTGGAGAATGAGAGATCCAGGGTGGTGCATGACCCTTTGCTCCTCATCTCCACTCTAGGATGTAAGAAATGGGAGATCCAGGGTGGTGCTTGACCCCTTGGTTCTCATCTTTACTCCAGGGTGTGGGGAGTGGGAGATCCAGGGTCTTGCATGACCCTTTGTTCCTCATCTTCACTCTAGGATGTTAAGGAATGGGAGATCCAGGGTCTTGGATGATCCTCTGATCCACACTGGATCTCCTGGGTGTAGGCAATGGGAGATCCAGGGCCTTGCATGACCCTTTGCTCCTCAGCTGTCCCCCAGAGTGTGAGGAATGGCAGATCCAGGGTCTCACAGACCCCTCTGTTTCTCACCCTTACTCCAAGGTCCCACCACAGCATCCCTGCTGGAGCCACCTCTCTGGGTGTTGTGGAGGCAGCAAACACCAGGCTTGAGAGCTGAGTGATGAATGCCCTGGAGGGCTGGACCAGAAGAAAGCTGCTTAAAAAGAGCTGCAGAGGAGTGGGCCGTGAGAGCCCCTGAGGCACCAAAACAAGCTGGGCAGGACAGAGAAGGAGCAGAGAGAAGAGCTTAGGCCACCCTTTGATGCTGCCAAGCACTCAGCAGCCTTTAACCATCTCTCCTCAGCCCTTTGATCCTTCAAACCAGATCGGTTCAGCTTCATCTGCGCTGCAGGACCCGCGGGTGGGAGCTGGGGAGGCTGTGCTGGCGTCAGGCAGGGGGAGCAGCCCACCCTGGGCACAGCCCTGGAGCAGCCTTGCTGCCCCGTGCTGCCCTCCCCATGCTGGCTGGACCTGCTCCTCCTGCCCCTCAGGTCACAAGCCCAGCAGAGCAGGGCTGCTGCTCCTGCCCTGTCCCTCTCTTTGCCCCCTGGCTGCAGGCAGAGCCACAGGGGCAGCCCTGGGGGGGCTCCCCTCAGCGGCTTCTGGGGCAGGAGATGTGAGCACAGCAAGGGCTGAGCCTTCAGAGGGTTGTGATCAGCAGCACAGAGTCTAGCTGGAGGCCTGCAGCTGGTGGGTCTTCCCCAGGGGTCAGGACTGGGCCCAGGGTTCTCCAGCATCCTCATCAGAGACCTGGGTGAAGGCACTGAGTGGACTTGCAACCAGTTTGCAGATGGCACCAGACTGGGAGAAGTGGCTGGCACCCTGCCAGGCTGTGCTGATGCTCTGTGGCACCTGGCCAGGCTGGAGAGCTGGACAAAGGGAACCCCATGAAGGTCAAGCAGGGCAAGGGTAGGCTCCTGGAGCTGGGGAGGAACAAAGCCCTGCAACAGTGCAGGGAAGGGTGGACCTGCTGGGAAGCAGCTCTGTGGAGGAGGACCTGGGAGTGCTGGTGGGGAACAGGTTCCCCATGAGCCAGTGATGTGCTCTTGTGTCCAAGGGGCCAGTGGTGTCCTGCAGCACATCAAGAAGAGTGTGGCCAGCAGGGCAAGAGAGGTTCTCCTCCCCCTCTACTCTGTCCTGGTGAGGCCACAGCTGCAGTTCTGGGGCCAGGTCTGGGCTCCACAGTTCAAGAGGGACTGGGAACTGCTGGAGAGAGTCCAGAGGAGGCTACAGAGATGCTGAGGGGCCTGGAGCAGCTCTGGGAGGAGCAAAGGCTGAGAGCCCTGGGGGTGCTGAGCCTGCAGAAGAGCAGCCCCAGAGGGGAGCTGAGCAATGCTCAGCAAGAGAGAAAGGAGCTGTGGGGGGCAAGAGGCTGGGGGCAGACTCTGCTCAGTGGTGCCCAGGCACAACACAAGGGGCACTGGGCACAGACTGGCAGCCAGGAGGCTCCATGTGAAGAGGAGGAGCAAGTTGTTTGGTGTGAGGGTGCTGGAGGCCTGGAGCAGGCTGCCCAGAGAGGCTGTGGAGTCTCCTTGTGTGGAGAGCTTCCAACCCCCCCTGGGCATTGTGCTGCTGGGCAAGCTGCTGTGGGTGCCCTGCTGGGGCAGGGGGCTTGGACTGGGTGAGCTCCAGAGGTCCCTTCCCCCCCCACCATGCTGGGACTGTGTGAAGGGCAGCAGCCTCCCTACTAAGGTTTTACCTGGCAGAGAGGTGCCCTGCAGCACCCCAGCTGCAGGCGGAACCTGTGGCAGGCGCAGAAGGTCCTTCCCCACCAGGGTCCTGCAGCTCTGGCTCCTTCTGCCCTGCCCTGCTGGCTCTTGGTGCCCTCTGCAGAGCAGGAGGCTTGGGCAGGGAGGTGCTGGCTCTGCAGTCCCCTCGGGGGAAGTGGCCTGGGAGCCTGTTGGCCTGGTCACACCAAATGTGTCTGAGGGAAGGAGAGACTTAGAAGTCCAGACCTGGAGATGCCATTTGTCACCAGAGCCCTCTGAGTGCTTTCCTGGAGGGGCAGCAGGCTGGGACAAAGGCACAGTGGCACTGCCCCTTCTGAGCCCCTGCCCTCTGCAGCTGCTGTCTGGCTGCAGGAAGCTGCTGGGCACAAGCTGCAGAGCATTCCAAGGAGGGATGTGTGAGAGATGCTCCTGCTCTCCTTGACAGGCTGAAGCAAGCCCATGTTCAGGGCTTCAAGCCAGCAGGCTGATCACATCTCACATCCCCTTGTGCCTCTGCTGTGACTTTCACACACACTGAATGGTCCAACTGACAGTTTTCTACCTGGCTCTACCCACCCTGCAGCCTCTCTTCACACAGACACAAGCAACACTCCAGTGCTGGCACAGGACTGCTCCTGAGGGCTCTTCCCACCTGCCCCCATGCTCAAGCTGGGTGTGAAAGCCCTCAGGGAAGATCAGAGACTCTGAAAACCATAGGCACAGACTGCCTTGGGTTGCAGGGACCTCCAAAGCTCACCCAGTCCAATCCCATCCTGCACTCAGCAGGGACAGCTGCACCCACAGCAGGATGCTCACAGCCCCAGACAACCTCACCTGGGATGGGGCCAGGGATGGAGCAGCTCCAACCTCTCTGGGCAGCCTGGGCCAGGCTCTCCCCACCCTCAGGGTCAAACATTTCTCCCTTCTCTCCACTCTGCATCTCCCTCTTGCACTTCAAACTCATCCCCCCTTGGCCTGTCCCAACAGGCCCTGCTCAAAGCTCTGTCCCCAGCTTCCTTCTTGTCCTCTTCAAGCTCTGCAAGGCCACCAGAAGGTCTCCCTGGAGCCTTCTCCTCTCCAGGCTGCACAACCCCAACTCTCTCAGCCTGGCCTCACAGCAGAGGGCTTCCAGCCCTGCCAGCATTGCTGTGGCCTCCTCTGGCCCTGCTCCACCAGGTCCCTGTCTGTGTTGTGCTGAGGACCCCAGAGCTGCCCCAGCACTGCAGGGGAGGTCTCAGCAGAGCACAGCAGAGGGGCAGAATCCCCTCCCTGCCCCTGCTGCCCACACTGCAGCAGGACAGGCTGGGGCTGGGCTGGCAGCACTCAGTGTCAGCTCCTGTCCAGCTTTGCACCCCCCAGCAGCCCCAAGTCCTTCTCCATAGGGCTGCTCTCCAGCCTGGGGTGATACCAGGGATTGCCCCAACCCATGTGCAGGACCTTGCACTTGGCTCTGTTGACCTTCATGAGGTTCACCTGGCTCCACTTCCCCAGCTTGTCCACATCCCTCTGGATGGATCCTGTCCTTCAGGGGTGTCAAGAGCACCACCCAGCTTGGTGTCACCTGCAAACATGCTGAGGCTGCCCCTGCCGGTGTCACTGGTGATGACCACAGGCTCACAGGATGTTAGGGCTTGGAAGGGACCTCCAGAGCTCACTGAGGCCAACCCCCCTGCCAGAGCAGGACCAGAGAATGCAGCACAGGGCAGACAGGAACACATCCAGACAGGGCTGGGAAGGCTCCAGAGAAGGAGACCCCACAACCTTTCTGTTCCACTGTTCCAGTGCTCTGTGAGCCTCACAGTGCAGAAGTTCCTCCTCATGTTGAGGTGGAACCTCCTAGGCTGGAGTTTACATCCACTGCTCCTTGTCCTTGACGTTTGGCTGCTGCTGCAGCTCTCTGTCCCACGGCAAAGGCCACGGGGGAGGTGTCACTCACAACCCAGGTGTCACTGCCCCAGGTATCTCCCTGTCTCCTCCTGGAAGGGGGCACTGACCTGCCCTGCCGCTTCTCCCCGCTGCAGGCTGCTCCAGAGGCAGCCCTGGCCCTGCCCCGGGCTCCCCTGAGCACCTCTGAAGTGGCACATTATCATAGTATCATAGTATCATGGTATCAGTCAGGGTTGGAAGGGACCACAAGGATCATCTAGTTCCAACCCCCCTGCCATGGGCAGGGACACCCCACACTAGATCAGCCTGGCCAGAGCCTCATCCAGCCTGGGCTTAAACACCCCCAGGGACGGGGCCTCGACCACCTCCCTGGACAACCCATTCCAGGGCTTCACCACTCTCATGGTGAAGAACCTCCTCCTCACATCCAGCCTGAATCTCCCCACCTCCAGCTTCATTCCATTCCCCCTAGTCCTATCACTACCTGAGATCCTGAGCAGTCCCTCCCCAGCCTTCCTGTAGGCCCCCTTCAGATACTGGAGGCAGCTCAGCCGGGGCTGGGCTCTGCCGGGGGCAGACACAGGTCAGCAGGTTGTTCTCCCTGCAAACCAGGAAGGATGGCAGAGGAAGTCAAGGCATTCATCAGCCTCAGGCTGCCTGGCAGTGAGGAAGCTCAGCTTCTCCAAGGCTGGCCCTCATCCTCCTCCCCTGCTGCTGACCCGTGGCAAACAACTCTGGGATTGGCTTCCAGCCATCCCTGCAAGCCTCTCTCTCAGCCTGCAGCCTGACAGCTGAGCTCCCAGCAGCAGCTGCACAGCAGCTGCTCTAACACTGCACAGCCTGCCTCCCACCTTCTCCCAGCACACCTGCAAGAGCTGGGCAAGGAAACACTGCTGCAAAGCACCTCCAGGCTGAAACACCTGGGGACACACCAAGACAGGCAGCCAAAAGCTGGCTGGATGTATTACTCAGCCCCTGACACCTTCCTCTGTCCCACCAGCAAGGGCATGGGTCCCCTGAGCATCCCCTGCTTCTGCTGCCAGACACCCATCCTGCATGGTACTGCTCCTTCATTCAGTCCAAGCCAACCACAGCCTGTGTGTGGTGCTCCTCACTCAGTCCAAGCCAACCACAGCCTGTGTGTGCTGCTCCTCACTCAGTCCAAGCCAACCACAGCCTGTGTGTGGTGCTCCTCACTCAGTCCAGGCCAACCACAGCCTGTGTGTGCTGCTCCTCACTCAGTCCAAGCCAACCACAGCCTGTGTGTGGTGCTCCTCACTCAGTCCAAGCCAACCACAGCCTGTGTGTGGTGCTCCTCACTCAGTCCAGGCCAACCACAGCCTGTGTGTGCTGCTCCTCACTCAGTCCAAGCCAACCACAGCCTGTGTGTGCTGCTCCTCACTCAGTCCAAGCCAACCACAGCCTGTGTGTGGTGCTCCTCACTCAGTCCAGGCCAACCACAGCCTGTGTGTGCTGCTCCTCACTCAGTCCAGGCCAACCACAGCCTGTGTGTGCTGCTCCTCACTCAGTCCAGGCCAACCACAGCCTGTGTGTGGTGCTCCTCACTCAGTCCAAGCCAACCACAGCCTGTGTGTGGTGCTCCTCACTCAGTCCAGGCCAACCACAGCCTGTGTGTGCTGCTCCTCACTCAGTCCAAGCCAACCACAGCCTGTGTGTGGTGCTCCTCACTCAGTCCAGGCCAACCACAGCCTGTGTGTGGTGCTCCTCACTCAGTCCAAGCCAACCACAGCCTGTGTGTGGTGCTCCTCACTCAGTCCAGGCCAACCACAGCCTGTGTGTGCTGCTCCTCACTCAGTTCAAGCCAACCACAGCCTGTGTGTGGTGCTCCTCACTCAGTCCAAGCCAACCACAGCCTGTGTGTGGTGCTCCTCACTCAGTCCAGGCCAACCACAGCCTGTGTGTGCTGCTCCTCACTCAGTCCAAGCCAACCACAGCCTGTGTGTGGTGCTCCTCACTCAGTCCAAGCCAACCACAGCCTGTGTGTGGTGCTTCTCACTCAGTCCAAGCCAACCACAGCCTGTGTGTGCTGCTCCTCACTCAGTCCAGGCCAACCACAGCCTGTGTGTGGTGCTCCTCACTCAGTCCAGGCCAACCACAGCCTGTGTGTGGTGCTCCTCACTCAGTCCAAGCCAACCACAGCCTGTGTGTGCTGCTCCTCACTCAGTCCAGGCCAACCAGAGCCTGTGTGTGGTGCTTCTCACTCAGTCCAAGCCAACCACAGCCTGTGTGTGGTGCTCCTCACTCAGTCCAAGCCAACCACAGCCTGTGTGTGCTGCTCCTCACTCAGTCCAAGCCAACCACAGCCTGTGTGTGGTGCTCCTCACTCCATCCAGGCCAACCAGAGCCTCTCTGCAGCAGTGTTTGTAGCATCATAAGGACCATAAGGATCTTGTCCAGCTTCAGCCTTCCTTGGGAAGGGGATGGAGCAGGTCTGAGGGGCTGTGTACCACACATAGTATCATAGTATCATTCAGGGTTGG
The DNA here is from genome assembly GCF_026170545.1 of Melanerpes formicivorus. Classification (NCBI taxonomy): domain Eukaryota; kingdom Metazoa; phylum Chordata; class Aves; order Piciformes; family Picidae; genus Melanerpes; species Melanerpes formicivorus. The sequence goes on from NW_027142540.1 coordinate 508,176, forward strand.
AAGGGACCACAAGGATCATCTAGTTCCAACCCCCCTGCCATGGGCAGGGACACCCCACACTACATCAGGCTGGCCAGAGCCTCATCCAAGCCTGGGCTTAAACACCTCTAGGGACAGGGCCTCGACCACCTCCCTGGACAACCCATTCCAGGGCTTCACCACTCTCATGGTGAAGAACCTCCTCCTCACATCCAGCCTGAATCTCCCCACCTCCAGCTTCATTCCATTCCCCCTAGTCCTATCACTACCTGAGATCCTGAGCAGTCCCTCCCCAGCCTTCCTGTAGGCCCCCTTCAGATACTGGAAGGCCACAATGAGGTCACCTCGGAGCCTTCTCTTCTGCAGACTGAACAGCCCCAACTCCTTCAGTCTGTCCTCATAGGAGAGGTGCTCCAGCCCTCTGATCATCCTCCTGGCCCTTCTCTGGACACCTTCCAGCACCTCCACATCCCTCTTGTAATAGGGGCTCCAGAACTGGACACAGTACTCCAGGTGGGGTCTCACCAGGGCTGAGCAGAGGGGGAGGATCACCTCCCTTGCCCTGCTGGCCACACTTCTCCTGATGCAGCCCAGGATCTGATTGGCTTTGTGGGCTGCAAGTGCACATTGAGAGCTCATGTTGAGCTTCTTGTCCACCAGCACCCCCAAGTCTCTCTCCTCAGGGCTGCTTTCCAGCCAGTCACTGCCCAGCCTGGATTTGTGCCTGGGATTGCCTCGACCCAGATGCAGGACCCTGCACTTGCTCTTGTTGAACCTCATGAGGTTGGCTTGTGCCCACCTCTCCAGCCTGTCAAAGTCCCTCTGGATGGCCTCCCTTCCCTCCAGCGTGTCTGCTGCACCACACAGCTTGGTGTCATCAGCAAACTTGCTGAGGGTGCACTCAATGCCACTGTCCATGTCACCCACAAAGATGTTGAACAAGCCTGGTCCCAGGACTGATCCCTGAGGGACTCTGCTTGTCCCTGGCCTCCACTGGGACATGGAGCCATTGACAGCCACTCTTTGGGTGCGGCCATCAAGCCAGTTCCTTATTCATCTAGTGGTCCACCCATCAAACCCATGTGTCACCAGTTTGGAGACCAGGATGTCCCTTCACACCCTGTCTCCTGGATCCTGCCCTTGCTGGTGGTCCACAGTACCAAGCCTGGTGTCAGGACTGCAGCCAGGCAGCCTCCCCTGCCTCTGTGTGCTGGTCTGGAGACCCCTGCAGGAGCCTTTCCTTTGCAAACTCTTTCAGCTGGCACTTTGGGGGACTCCTGAGGGGGATCCAGCCCCAAGCTGCAAGCCTTTGGCTCCTGCCTCACTCTCTCAGCCACCTACACTTTGGCTTTCCGCTGCAGCCATCCTGTGGGGAAGGCTTTGGTGCCTTTGGGGAGCAGCTGCAGGGCTTTGCAGGCTGCCTTGCATGGCACAGGACCGGCTGGGGCTGCCTGCAGGGTCAGGCAGATCTGTATCTTCCCGGGGATGAGTGGTCTGAGGACCTGACTGCTCAGCCTCCCGGTGCTCCTGCGATGCTGAGGCCACCTGTGGTGCCTTTCATCTGCCAAATCTCCCCTGGAATCTCAGCTTTAATCTGCCGTTAAACTGCTGGGTGGCAAGTGGCCCCTTCCACCTGATGCTGTGTGGGGAAGGGTTGGTGACAAGGCCGTTTCATCCTGCCCTCCCTTTGCCTGGTGTCCCTTTCATGTCCAAACCCTTCCAGCCACTCTGAGCGAGACCTCTGAGGCTGCTGGCAAATTGGCAGCCCCCTGCCCCCCTCCCCAGACAGCCCAAGGCCTTTGTCCCCAAGGGCTAATGACAGCTCTGCCTCCTTGGCTTGGACCTGCACCAGGGCTTCTGGTTGTTGTTGCTGATGAACTTCAAGGAGCCTCTCACCACAGAAACAACATTTGCTCTCAGTTTATTTATTGATTGATCTGCTCTATTCCAAAGCAAAAGGAAGCAGCAGAAGAAGCAAAAGGCAGGAGAGAGGGAGCTGAAGGAGCAGGAGGGGGTGGAAGGCCAAGGGGGATGAGCACCACCAGCTCAGTCCCAGCTGTCAGGCTTGAAATCAAAGCTGCCCACGAAGGGAGACCAAAGCTTTTTAGGTTTGTCCTCAGCCCTTTCCTCTGAAGCTCTCTGCCCCCTGGCTGCTCTCTGCCTCCAGAGGCCAAGCCCCCTCCTGGCTGGTGAAAGAAGCTTCTCAGCTCCCAGCACTGCCACAGGGCAGCAAGCTGCCAGAGGCTGTCTCAGGGCTGCTGAGGTGAGGGGTGGGAGACAGCCCAGCCAGGACCTCTCTCCCTGCTCTGAGAAGGTTTGGGGCTTGGGCTAGATGGCCTTTGGAGGTCCCTTCCAAGCCAAGCCATTCAGTGAGTCTAAGAGTCTAAGGTTGACTGACCCAGGAGGGAGCCTGGCAGCTCTGCCTTGGCTCAGCTCCAAATGGATTTCAACCCCCCCTCAGCAGAGGATCTGATTTCTCCTGGCAGCCTCAGGACCAAGCCAGCTTCTCTTCCAGTAATGCCTCATGCTTTCCAAAGAGCAGCTCCCTCAGAGGCCCCAGAACCTGCTAGGGGTGATAGGCTCTCCCTCCCAGCACCCCCCACCCCCCCAAGCTCCTGAATTTCCTCCAGCTCTTCCCTTCACTCCTAAAGGCCCTGCTGGCAAACAGGGTCACCCTTCACCCCCTGCTGGCAAACAGGGTCACCCTTCAGGCCCTGCTGGCAAACAGGGTCAGCCTTCACCCTCCACCCCCTGCTGGCAAACAGGGTCACCCTTCACCCCCCGCTGGCAAACAGGGTCAGCCTTCACCCTCCACCCCCTGCTGGCAAACAGGGTCACCCTCCACCCCCTGCTGGCAAACAGGGTCACCCTTCAGGCCCTGCTGGCAAACAGGGTCAGCCTTCACCCTTCAGGCCCTGCTGGCAAACAGGGTCAGCCTTCACCCTCCACCCCCTGCTGGCAAACAGGGTCACCCTTCACCCCCTGCTGGCAAACAGGGTCAGCCTTCACCCCAGACCCAGAGCTGGAAAGGGGCAGAGGTGAGGCAGCTGACCTCATAGCTCTAAAGGGACATGGCATGTCCTCTGCCGTCATGCTCAGCATAGGGAGTTGGGGAAAGAACAAGGAAGGAGACTGCATCCAGAGCAGGGAGAGCAGCAGCACAGGGAGGAGATTCTGCCCCTCTGCTCTGCTCAGACCACACCTGCAGCACTGCTTCCAGCTCTGGGGCCCCCAGCACAGGAAGGACCTGGAGCTGCTGGAGAGGGGCCAGAGGAGGCCACAGAGATGCTCTGAAGCCCCAGGCTGAAGAACCTCTGCTATGGGGACAGGCTGGGAGGGTTGGGGCTGTTCAGCCTGGGAGAAGAGAAGGCTCCAGGGAAAGCTTAGAGCAGCCTTCCAGTGCCTGAAGTAGGCTCCAGGAGAGCTGAGGAGGGACTTTTTGCAAGGCCAGGCCTGGTTAAACCTTTTGGGGTAGAAACTGTTCCTTATGTCCAACTTAAACCTCCCCTGGGGCAACATGAGGCTGTTCCCCATGGCTCCATCATCCCTGGCCACACAGCTTTCCCATACCAGGAGCTGGAGCTGCTCACAGGATCCCTGTCCCAGGTTCACAGAATCACAGATCACAGAATAGTAGGGGTTGGAAGGGACCTCAACAGATCCTCCAGCCCAAGCCCCCTGCCAGAGCAGGCTCACCCAGGGCAGGGCACACAGGAACACAGCCAGGGGGGGTTGGAATCTCTCCAGAGAAGGAGAACCTCCCTGGGCAGCCCTGCTCCAGGGCTCTCTCCCCCTCCCAGTGAAAAAGTTCATCCTTCTGTTCCCTCAAGACTGGAGACGTTGTGATGGGGCAAAGCCTCCCCCAGGTGGTGCCCAGGGCAGCCAAGGGCCAGGCCGGCAAAGGCTGGCAGCCAGCTCAGCATCCTGCTCGCTGCCAGCCGCGGGGCTGCCTGCCCTTTATCGCCGGCGAGCATCTCCCGCAGCGCTCCCCAGCCGGAGTGCCTCTGAGTGCCGGAGCTCCGATGTTTATTCATCCAGGGCAGACCCCAGATAGCATCGGGCCGATAACAAACCCCGCGGGCCGCTTGAAGAGGCCGATCGAATCTCCAAGATCGCTGCAGGCAGGAGGCATTAAGCACTCCGGAGTGCTCTGCCTTCATGAATATGCAGCTCCCTTGTGCAGCGCTGGCTGGGACCAGCCGGAAGGGATCTGAATGCTGAGCTCACAGTATCACAGCATCACAGTATCGCCAAGGTTGGAAGAGTCCTCGAGGATCATCGAGTCCAACCTGTCACCACAGACCCATGACTAGACCATGGCACCAAGTGCCACATCCAATCCCCTCTTGAACACCTCCAGGGATGGAGACTCCACCACCTCCCTGGGCAGCACATCCCAATGACCAATGACTCTCTCAGTGAAGAGCTTTCTCATCACCTCCACCCTAAACCGTCCCTGGGGGTGTTTAAGAGCAGGCTGGATGAGGCTCTGGCCAGCCTGATCTAGTGTGGGGTGTCCCTGCCCGTGGCAGGGGGGTTGGAACTAGATGATCCTTGTGGTCCCTTCCAACCCTGAATGAAACTATGAAACTATGAAACTATAAACCTCCCCTGGCACAGCTTGAGATTGTGTCCTCTTGTTCTGGTGCTGGGTGCCTGGGAGAAGAGACCAACCCCTTCCTGGCTACAGCCTCCCTTCAGGTAGTTGTAGAGAACAATGAGGTCTCCCCTGAGCCTCCTCTTCTCCAGGCTAAGCAACCCCAGCTCCCTCAGCCTCTCCTCACAGGGCTGTGCTCAAGGCCTCTCCCCAGCCTTGTTGCCCTTCTCTGGACACGCTCAAGTGTCTCAATGTCCTTCTTAAACTGAGGGGCCCAGAACTGGACACAGGACTCAAGGTGTGGCCTAACCAAAGCAGAGTACAGGGGCACAATGACTTCCCTGCTCCTGCTGGCCACACTATTCCTAATGCAGGCCAGGATGCCATTGGCCTTCTTGGCCACCTGGGCACACTGCTGGCTCATGTTTAGGTGGCTGTCGATCAGCACCCCCAGGTCCCTCTCTGTTTGGGAGCTCTCAGCCACTCTGCCCCCAGCCTGTAGCTCTGCATGGGGTTGTTGTGGCCAAAGTGCAGCACCTGGCACTTGGACTTGTTGAATGCCATCCTGTTGGACTCTGCCCATCTGTCCAGTCAGTTGAGGTCCCTCTGCAGAGACCTTCCACACTCTAACTGACCAACATCTGCCCCTAACTTGGTGTCATCTGCAAATTTGCTGGCCCAGCTCAACCCAGCCCTTGCCCAGAATGGCAAGGAGGTGCACACCCGTCCCACACACCAACCAGCCCTGGGACCCAGCTGCTTAGCCCTGCAGGAGGTGGGCCAGAAGGGATGCTGGAGGGGAGTCCCTGGAGTGACAGTGAGGGGAGGCATGGTGGTGGTGCTAGGCAGCAAGAAGGGAATCATAGAATCACAGAATGCTCTGGCTTGGAAGGGACCTCCCCAGCTCATCCAGTCCAACCCCTCTGGACTCAGCAGGCACATCCCCAACTGGATCAGGTTGCCCAGCCTCACCTTGGATATCTCCAGGGATGGGGCCCCAGCCAGCTCCCTGGGCAGCCTGTGCCAGTGTTCCACCACCCTCCTGCTGCAGAACTTGCTCCTAAAATGGGGAAGGTGTCTCCAGACCAGTCCTTGGCAGCAAACCTTCACAAGACCTTGATGTGCATGACCTGAATTCCTCCATGCTTGGAAGCTGATTCAGGAAGGGCTCAGAGGACAGGGGAAACACCACCAGCAAAGATGAGGATGTGGCAAGAGGTGAAAGATGAAGAGGACCTGAACTAGGCCCTGAACAAGGAACATCCCACAGACAGCCATGAGAGATGGTGGAACACCTCCAGCAAGCCACCTCCTGCCCCAGGATACATCCACAGCAGGATGGTCACCCAGGGGGATCCCACCCCAGAGGCCATCTGGGTGGCTGGTGAGACCAGGGGCATGGCTGGTTGGATGCTCCAGAAGTGTCAAGGCTGGAAGGGACCTCAAGGCTCAGCCAGTCCCAACCCCCCTGCCATGGGCAGGGACACCTCACACTACAGCAGCTTGCTCACAGCCACAGCCAGCCTGGCTGCAAACACCTCCAGGCATGAGGCTGCCACCACCTCCCTGGGCAACCTGTGCCAGGCTCTCACTACCCTCATGGGCAACAACTTCTTCCTCACATCCAATCTCAATCTCCCCACTTCTAGTTTTGCTCCATGCCCCCAAGTCCTATCCCTCCCTGACACCCTACAAAGTCCCTCCCCAGCTTTCTTGGAGCCCCCTGCAGATCCTGCAAGGCCACAAGAAGGTCTCCCTGGAGCCTTCTCCTCTCCAGCCTGCACAACCCCAACTCTCTCAGGCTGTCTCCAGAGCAGAGCAGCTCCAGCCCTCTGCTCCTCCTCGTGGCCCTTCTCTGGACACCTTCCAGCACCTCCAGATCCTTCCTGGCACAGAGGCTCCAGACCTGGCCCCAGAGCTGCAGCTGTGGTCTCAGCAGAGTGGAGCAGAGGGGCAGAATCCCCTCCCTCCCCTGCTGGCCACACTTCTCTTGCTGCAGCCCAGGCTCTGCTTGGCTCTCTGGGCTGCAAGTGCTCACTGCTGGCTCCTGCTGAGCTTCTCCTCCCCCAGCACCCCCAAGGCCTTTCCTCCAGGGCTGCTCTCCAGCCAGTCCCTGCCCAGCCTGTATCAGTGCCTGGGATTGCCCTGAGCCAGCCGCAGGACCCTGCACCCTGAGGTCAGCCCTGGCTGGCCCCCCAGGCGGAGCCCTCCTCACCCCCTCCCCGCTGCTCGCCCGGTGGTTCGCGCAGGGCCGCCGCAGCCTGGCTGGCTGCGAGCTGGGGAGGAAGCAGCGGCGAAATTAATTAAGACAACAGAGGCCCGAAGAAAAGGGAAAAGTTAATTAGTCACGGCAATCAGTTAGATGTGATCCGAGAGAACAAACAAAAGAGTTAGAAGCGGTGTCACTGGCGGGCTGCTGCTCGGCGAGGCAAAAGAAGGGATTAGGGAGAGATTTGCACCAAAGGGAACGGCTTTGTGCTGCTGCTCCTTATGTAATTGGGGATTTAGAAGCGGCACAAAGAGTCATTACCACCAAATTTCTTTGTCAGAGGGGAGAGGGAGGGGAAAAAGTAAAAAGGAGGGGGAAAAAAGTTGACATTTCTGAAGCGCGGGGGGGGGGGGGGGAGGGGGAGCAGCAAAACAGGGAGGGCCGATAGGGGGCTGGGGAAGGGAGGGTTTGTCCCTGCCGTGGGGCAGCAGGGCGCTGATGGGGAAGAGGAGGAGGAGGAGGAGGAGGGGTGGTAGTGTCTGCCCCAGCGGACTTCCAGGAAGGGGTAGGGGCGGAGGAGGAGAGATCAGAGCAGCGCCGGGAGGGAGGCAGAGCCTGAAAGGCAGCGGCCAAGGAGTGGGAAAGGTTGGGAGATGGCAAAGCTGTGCTGAAGGAAGGGAGGGAGGCATCAGGGATGGCACCCAGAGAGGCTGGGCACAGGGGAGAGGGACAGTGGGGCAGCCATGCTCCAAGAGAAGAGGCAGGAGGCAGCAGGGATGGCACCAGAGAGGCTGTGGGGCAGCCATGCTCCAAGAGAAGAGGCAGGAGGCAGCAGGGATGGCACCAGAGAGGCTGTGGGGCAGCCATGCTCCAAGAGAAGAGGCAGGAGGCAGCAGGGATGGCACCAGAGAGGCTGTGGGGCAGCCATGCTCCAAGAGAAGAGGCAGAAGGCAGCAGGGATGGCACCAGAGAGGCTGTGGGGCAGCCATGCTCCAAGAGAAGAGGCAGAAGGCAGCAGGGATGGCACCAGAGAGGCTGTGGGGCAGCCATGCTCCAAGAGAAGAGGCAGGAGGCAGCAGGGATGGCACCAGAGAGGCTGTGGGGCAGCCATGCTCCAAGAGAAGAGGCAGGAGGCAGCAGGGATGGCACCAGAGAGGCTGTGGGGCAGCCATGCTCCAAGAGAAGAGGCAGAAGGCAGCAGGGATGGCACCAGAGAGGCTGTGGGGCAGCCATGCTCCAAGAGAAGAGGCAGGAGGCAGCAGGGATGGCACCAGAGAGGCTGTGGGGCAGCCATGCTCCAAGAGAAGAGGCAGGAGGCAGCAGGGGTGGCACCACAGAGGCAGTGGGGCAGCCATGCTCCAAGAGAAGAGGCAGGAGGCAGCAGGGATGGCACCAGAGAGGCTGTGGGGCAGCCATGCTCCAAGAGAAGAGGCAGGAGGCAGCAGGGATGGCACCAGAGAGGCTGTGGGGCAGTGGGGCAGCCATGCTCCAAGAGAAGAGGCAGGAGAGAGCAGGGATGGCACCAGAGAGGCAGTGGGGCAGCCATGCTCCAAGAGAAGAGGCAGAAGGCAGCAGGGATGGCACCAGAGAGGCTGTGGGGCAGCCATGCTCCAAGAGAAGAGGCAGGAGGCAGCAGGGATGGCACCAGAGAGGCTGTGGGCAGTGGGGCAGCCGTGCCCAGCAGAGCTGGCAGCAGTGGATGGCAGGTTTTCTGCCTGAGCTGCTTCCATTATCTCTGCTCTCTCCTCCCCAGCTAAGGAATTATTTACTCCAGCAGCTCCACTTCCCTCCAAGTGGGCACAAAATTGTCTCCTTGTTGCTAAGGCCCAGCCTGGTGCTGCTGTGCCAGTGCTGGGAGCCACCACTGGAGTCCCCAAGGTGTCTGCAGTGGGCTCTGAGCTCAGTGCCATGCTGCTGTGCTGACACCCCTTCACTGCTGGCATCTCTTCCCTGTTGGTGGCATCTCCTCACTGTTGGTGGCATCTCCTCACTGTTGGTGGCATCTCTTCCCTGTTGGTGGCATCTCCTCACTGTTGGTGGCATCTCTTCCCTGTTGGTGGCATCTCCTCACTGTTGGTGGCATCTCCCCACTGTGGTGGCATCTCCTCACTGTTGGTGGCATCTCTTCCCTGTTGGTGGCATCTCCTCACTGTTGGTGGCATCTCTTCCCTGTTGATGGCATCTCCTCACTGTTGGTGGCATCTCCCCACTGTGGTGGCATCTCCTCACTGTTGGTGGCATCTCTTCCCTGTTGGTGGCATCTCCTCACTGTTGGTGGCATCTCTCTCTACCCTGTTGGTGGCATCTCCCCACTGTGGTGGCATCTCCTCACTGTTGGTGGCATCTCCTCACTGTTGGTGGCATCTCTTCCCTGTTGGCGGCATCTCTCCCCTGTGCTGGATGTCTCCAGAAGGGGCAAGAGAAGACTTCAGGCTCCTGGGTCTCCCACTCCAGCCCCAGCAGCTGGCACAGGTGCCCACGGGGCTGTCACTGGGAGAGGGCAGGTTGAGACTGGAGATGAGGAAGAAATTCTTGGCAGTGAGGGTGGGGAGACACTGGCACAGGCTGCCCAGGGAGGCTGTGGCTGCCTCCTGCCTGGAGGCGTTCCAGGCCAGGCTGGATGAGCAACCTGTGCTGGTGGGAGGTGTCCCTGCCCAGGGCAGGGGTTTGGAACTGGATGGTCTTTGAGGTCCCTTCCAACCCACCCCCTTCCATGATTCTCTGCTCAGGTGCTGGTGGGAGTCCCAGCAAGCTCACTGCAGCTCCCAAGCCACGGTGGGGCTGAGCCTGGTGCTGGTGGTGCTGGGATGGGATAGGTTGGGGTAGCCCTGGGCTTTCACAAGCTGGGTGGGGGGAGATCCACCCCCTTTGGCTCCCAGGGCACTCTGTCCTGCAGGAGCAGGCTCTTCTCCTGAGGTGCCTGCTGGGAGCCACCTGGGGCTGGCAGTGGGGAGCTGAGGGATGGGGACCTGCCCCTCCCTGCTGCCTTTATGCCCTGCTGGCTGTTTATTACTGAAACACTGACTCAGATATCACTTCCAATGGAAGAGGAGACCAAGGAGGCATGAAGCCACCCCAGGCTCTCCAGTGGCCCTGCTGGACAAGCTGCAAAGTGAGATGAAGGCCAAACCATCGGGAGGGACTTTTTAAGGTGTCAGAGAGGGATAGGACTGGGGGGGATGGAGCAAAAGTAGAAGTGGGGAGACTGAGATTGGCTGTGAGGACGAAGTTGTTCCCTATGAGGGTGGTGAGAGCCTGGCACAGGTTGCCCAGGGAGGTGGTGGCAGCCTCATGCCTGGAGGCGTCTGCAGCCAGGCTGGCTGTGGCTGTGAGCAACTTGCTGTAGTGTGAGGTGTCCCTGCCCATGGCAGGGGGTTGGGACTGGCTGAGCCTTGGGGTCCCTTCCAGCCCTGATACTTCTGTGACTCCATGAAACCCCTGTTGAAGCACCACCAGCCCCTCAGCACACTTCATCCTCCTCCCATGCAGTGTCCCCAGGACACCCAGTGCCAGCCAGGAGAACATCTCCACCATGCCCATGGAGACCTCCTCCCAAACCCACTCTTCTGCAGGCAAAAAAAAAGAGGCAGCCACCAAGTCCCTTCCCAAGCTCCCAGCAGTTCCCTCTGGGCTCTGGCAGCACTTCCAGCAGTGCTCAGGGAACCTGCTCTTTAGTTTCTGAGTCAAAAGGCTTTTGAGGGCAGCTCTTGGAGGAGCAGGGGTGTGCTCCACATCCTCCTCAGCCCCCTCTCCAAGCTCCTGTGCTTTGATGCTCGTGTCTAGACAGCAGCAACCTCAAAGGCCTGGAGGTGTGAGGAGGTGGTGGTTCCTCACCACTGCTGGCCTGGCTGCACAGTGCTCAGCAGCTGCTGCATTGCCACACTTGCTGCTAGCTCCAGAGGGATGCTCCTGGATGCTCAAAGCTGCAGGGCTGGAGTCTTCTGCAAAGGTCTGCTAACCTGGAGAGATCCAGGCTGGGCTGGGGAGAAGCTCTGAGACCTGTCTGCATCCTGCAACAGGGCCAGGAGGATGCTGGAGGGCCCAGCTGTGCCTTGGCCAGCAATGTCCACCCCTGGGATGCACCCTGCAAGCCTTGCAGTGTGGTGAGAGGTGAGCCCAAGGCAACCTCATGAAGTTGAACAAGGCCAAGTGCAAGGTCCTGCACCTTGGACTGGGGCAATCCCAAGCACAAATCCAGGCTGGGTGAGGAGTGGCTTGAGGAGAAGGCCTTGGGGGTGTCAGCTGGTGACAAAGTCCCCAGGAGCCAGCAATGGTCCCTAGCAGCCCAGCAGGCAGCTGAGTGCTGAGCTGCATCCAGAGCAGGGAGAGCAGCAGCACAGGGAGGGCATTCTGCCCTCTGCTCTGCTCAGACCACACCTGCAGCACTGCCTCCAGCTCTGGGGTTCCAACACAGGAAGGACCTGGAGAGGGTCCAGAGGAGACCACAGAGATGATCAGAAGCTCCCCTGTGGGGACAGGCTGGGAGAGTTGGGGCTGTTCAGCCTGGAGAAGAGGAGGCTCCAGGGAGACCTCAGAGCAGCTTCCCAGTACCTGAAAGGACTCCAGGAGAGCTGGAGAGGGACTTTGTGACAAGGGCTGGGGGTGCCAGGGTGAGGGACAATGGCTTTGAGCTGGGAGAGAGGAGACTGAGACTGGAGATGAGGAAGAAATTCCTTCCAGTCAGGGTGGGGAGACACTGGCACAGGCTGCCCAGGGAGGCTGTGGATGTTCCCTCCCTGGAGGTGTTCCAGACCAGGCTGGATGAGACCTTGAGCATCCTGGGCTGGTGGGAGGTGTCCTTGCCCATGGCAGGGGGGCTGGAGCTGGCTGATCTTGAAGGTCCCTTCCAACCCAACCCATTCCCTGACCCCTGAGCTCAGCCGCTCCTGGGTTTGGGCTTTCCCACCACATCTCTGGGGAGTCGGTGGCTGGGGGTTAATTAATTGTCTTAATAAGGGGGGCGAGAGGGGGGGAACCCAGTCAGCAGTAATGCAGCTGTGCCCGGGGGCTGTCACCGGAGCTGGCCGGGAGGCGAGGGGACGCGGGGCGGGACAGGGTGGCGAGGCAGGGAGGGTGTGAAGCCCGGAGCGGTTCGCACCTGCGTTGTGCCACCTCCCCCGGGGGAGCCCGGCGGGCAAAGCTGGCTGGAGGCTGGGGAGCGAGAGGGATGCCGGCGGGGGATCCCGGGGAAGGCGAGGTGCTGTCAGATCCGCTGCTCGCTCCGCTGCTCGCTGGCCGCGGCCGGCGGCGGCAGCCCGAGCCGGGCCCGGCCCCGGCGCTCCCCCCGCTGCCCGCAGCAGCTTTGGTTGCTTCGCAGGCAGCTGCCTCATGAAAAATGCAGCCGCCCCTGGCCTCCTACACGGAATTGGTTTTAGCTCGGGATTCTCGGCTGTGGTGCCGGGAGAGGGACGGATCCGGCCTTAGCTGGCTCCCTGTGCAGGCACAGCAGGGCTTGGGTCCTGCAGGCTGCATCCCGTCCCTCCACCCTGCCCCATCTCCCCTCCTCACACCCTCCACCCTGCCCCCACCTCCCACCCTCACACCCTCCACCCTGCCCCATCTCCCACCCTCACATCCCCAAACCTGCCCCATCTCCCCTCCTCACACCCTCCACCCTGCCCCACCCTCCCATCCTCACCCTCTCCACCCTGCCCCACCTCCCACCCTCACACCCTCCACCCTGCCCCATCTCCCACCCTCACACCCTCCACCCTGCCCCATCTCCCCTCCTCACACCCTCCACCCTGCCCCATCCTCCCATCCTCACCCTCTCCACCCTGCCCCATCTCCCCTCCTCACCTTCTCCACCCTGCCCCATCTCCCACCCTCACACCCTCCACCCTGCCCCATCTCCCTTCCTCACCCTCTCTACCCTGCCCCATCTCCCACCCTCACACCTTTCACCCTGCCCTATCTCCCACCCTGCCACCCTCCACCCTGCCCCATCTCCCACCCTCACACCCTCCACCCTGCCCCATCTCCCCTCCTCACCCTCTCCACCCTGCCCCACCTCCCACCCTCACACCCTCCACCCTGCCCCATCTCCCCTCCTCACATCCCCAAACCTGCCCCATCTTCCCTCCTCACCCTCTCCAGCCTGGGCCATCTCCCACTCTCACACCCCTCCACCCTGCCCCATCTCCCCTCCTCACCCTCTCCACCCTGCCCCACCTCCCACCCTCACACCCTCCACCCTGCCCCATCTCCCCTCCTCACATCCCCAAACCTGCCCCATCTTCCCTCCTCACCCTCTCCAGCCTGGGCCATCTCCCACTCTCACACCCTCCACCCTGCCCCATCTCCCCTCCTCACCCTCTCCACCCTGCCCCACCTCCCACCCTCACACCCTCCACCCTGCCCCATTTCCCACCCTCACACCCTCCACCCTGCCCCATCCTCCCATCCTCACCCTCTCCACCCTGCCCCACCTCCCACCCTCACACCCTTCCCCCTGCCCTATCCTCCCCTCCTCACCCTCTCCACCCTGCCCCCATCTCCCACCCTCACACCCTTCCCCCTGCCCCATCTCCCCTCCTCACCCTCTCCACCCTGCCCCATCTCCCATCCTCACCCTCTCCACCTCCCCTCCTCACATCCCCACACCCTGCCCCATCTGCCATCCTCATTCCCTCCACCCTGCCCAGGTTTCCCAGAGCCACATCCAGCCTGGCCTTCAAAACCTCCAGACATGAGGCTGCCACCACCTCCCTGGGCAACCTGTGCCAGTCTCTCACCACCCTCATGGGGAAGAACTTCTTCCTCACACCCAGTCTCAATCTCTCCTCCTCTAGCTTGGATCCATTCCCCCCCCTCAGTCCTATCACTCCCTGACCCCCTCTAATGTCCCTCCCCATGGTCCTTCCAGCCCAAAGCAGTCTGGGATTCAGGGACTCTACTAATGCCCAGAGGGGAAGGGCTGTGCAGGCACAACCCTCAGACACCAGCTGCCTTCAGGAGAAGACACTGATCCCTCTCTCTGTGTTTTGAGGTGATCCTGCCTGTCAGACCCCATCAGTGCTGCGGGATGGACCTGTGCCATCCCCTGGCTGAGAGCCCCTAGGGGCAGGAGTGGTCAAGCCTCTCGTCCCTGCCCTTTAGAGGACTCAGAGGTGCGGTGGGAGCTGAGTGACTTAGCTCCTAAATGCTTCTCGCACGGCAGGGGAAGGACAGCAGGGGGAAGGACTTCACATCCAGCATCCTGCCTGCACCTGAGGGGCCAGGGGTTCGTAAATCAATACCCTCGGCAAAAGAAGGCGCTCCATGCAGCACAGGCAAGCTGGGCAGCTGAAGGGGAATTGATCTCCGAGCTCCAAAGCGGTGGTCGCTTAGGTGAGAGCCACCACATCGCCGCTGGGTTGGAGCCCGGCTCCTGCCTCCCTTCCTCCCCACCCCACCTCCCACCCCCCGCCGGTGGCGGCGGCCGCCGTGCCCGCAGCGTCCCACGGGCCGGTTCCACCCAGCTGAAAACAATCCCGAGCTGAATCAGCTGGAAGAGCACATCGGAGCTGAGGCATTTGAATCATAATTCCAAGCTGTGAAGAATGCTTCCAGCAGCTACCCAGAGAGACAATCCCTCAATCAGGAGAGCAGAGCACTGTTAAGAGCAAGAGACAAAAGTGAAACCAGCTGGAGAGAAGGAAATCAGCGAGACACGGGGAGAGGGGGAACGGGAAGCCCAGCCCTGCCAGCCTGCCAGCGGGACAAAACAACCCCGGGAGACAATGGGAACTGATGCTTGGGCACCTGTGACAGCCAGCAGCCAGCAGCAGCAGCGGGGCTGGCGAGGCTCAGCACCTACTGTGGGCGTCTGGCTGGGTGGAATGAGGCAGCCAAGCACGGTGAGGGTGGGAAGGGACCTCTGGAGAGCATCCAGCCCAAGCCCCCTGCTCCTGCAGGGCACCCACAGCACAATGCCCAGCAGCACAATGCCCAGGAGGGGTTGGAAGCTCTCCACACAAGGAGACTCCACAACCTCTCTGTGCAGCCTGCTCCAGGCCTCCAGCACCCTCACACCAAACAACTTTCTCCTGCTCTTCACATGGAACCTCCTGGCTGCCAGTTTGTGCCCACTGTCCCTGGGCACCACTGCCAAGGTTCTGGATGGGACCTCCATGAGGGCAGCCAAGGAATCTGACAGGCTGGGAGGAACCCCCACAGGTTAGCTCCATCTCCCAGCAGGACACTGGACAGAGCCCTGGAGCATCCTAGAATGGTTTGGGTTGGAAGGGACCTTAAAGGTGATCTAGTTCCAAGCCCCTGCCCTGGGCCCCTAGGGACCCCTGCCACCAGCCCAGGTCACGGTGTCCAGGCAGGTTTGGAATCTCTCCCGAGGAGTCCACAAGATCACTAGGCAGCCTCTCCCAGTGCTCAGGCACCCTCAAAGTCAAGGGATTCCTCCTCATGGAGCCTCCTGGATCCCAGTTCATGCCCATTGCCCCTTGTGCTGTCACTGAAAGGAGCCTGGCCCCAGCCTGCTGACAGCTGTGACTGGTGAGGAGTGGCAGAGGTGGAGGACCCTGAGCAGGGAGGGTGGGAAGAGCTGGATGAGGATCTCTGCATCCTGTCAAGCTGCTGCTCCATCAGCAGATGAGGAACAAGCAGGTTGCAGGTGAGTGGAGGCAGGCTGGTGCTTGAAAAGGTCAACCCTGACATCTGTCCTGGGCAGTGCCACCGAGGGCCTTGTGCAGGGCTCGAGGAGGGAGGAGGCAGAGCAGCGTGGTGTAACCAGGGGCAGTCACCATGGCTTTGCAGGAAATGTGTGGTGTCAGCTTGACAACATCATTTGAGGGTGTGAGAGAAGCTCCATGGCCAGAGGCAACAGTGCAGACCTCTGGGTTTGCTCAGCAGCCAGACAGCCATCACCCACCCTCCCTCCACCCTTCCCTGCCCCCAGCAGCTGAGGCACAAGCCCCTGAAGGCCATGAAGGGGCTCTGGGCTACAGCCCCACTGCTGCCCCACTGCTGGTGCTGTAGGAAGGAGGTTTGTGGAGGTCAGGATGAAGGAATCCCTCTAAAAGAGTCCTAAGGAAGTCCAAAGGGAGGAATGGGCAGGAAAGGATGTGGCCCGGGCAGGATGCTGGTAGGGAAGGATGGTGCTGAAATCTCGGAAGGGCTGATCCTGCCAGGGTCCGCAGGGACAGCTCCCTGCAGAGCCCCCTGGATGAAGACCCTGTGCTGAGGGCTGGCAGGGCGAGAAGAGCGCTGGGGTGGGATGGTCTTCGCGATGCTGACTCAGGCCGTGGGATGGAGCAGGAAGCCTGCAGCCCCGGGCTCCGTGACCGCGCCGGCCTGCAGCACCACGCCAGGCTCAGCCCCGTGCCCTGCAGCCCCGCCAGAGCCAGGCAGGGGAGTTCAAAGCAGCTCCTAAGCCGCTCAAGCTAAGGCTGATTTGCCACCGCCCGCGGCCGCGCCGCAGCCCACCCTGGGCGCCGGGAGGGTCACTCTTCTGCCCGCCTGCGTCCGGCCTCCTCCTCCTCCCACAGCAGCTGGCCGATGTCCGGCCGAAGGGTGCTGCTGATGCCCTGCGGAACGGGAGGGATGCGCGGGAGGGGCAGCAGGGATCGGCTGCGGCCGGCTGCGGGCTCCGGGGCTGCGGCCAGTGCCGGCCAGGGGTTGGATGCAGACCGCCTGGCTGGAGCGCCTCTGGCCTGATTAGCTGGCTGAGTGGAGAGGGGAGGAGGAGGACAAGTGTGAATCAGAGCTCTGAGACCTTGAGGAGGCCTGATTTCATTCCGAGAGAGGCCGGGGCCGCCGGGCTGTGGCCTTGGCTGGGATATTAAGGATGCAGGCAGGGAGCTGGAGAGGGCAGCAGGGCTGGGAGCCAGGCAGGTGCTGACAAGCGAGCAGCAGCTCCTCCAGGAGGGTGCTCTTGGGGGAGGCTCTACACCGCGGTCCAAGCTGGGCAGGCTGCCAGCTGGTGGAAAGGGTGATGGCATCAGAGCAGCCTGGCCTTCTGCAAGAGGCTGAAAAATTGCTGAGAGCCTCTGATTTGTGAATGCTCCTGCGGCAGGAAGGGCAGGGCAGGGCAGCACTGGCATGGAGAAGGCCACCAATGCCTCCACACCTCACCCAGCCTGCCCAGAGGAGGTGCTGAGGGGGTGTGCTAACAGCACTGTCACGGCTGTGGGCACTGGGAGAGGGGCACTGGCATCAGGAGAGGGGCACTGGCACCAGGAGAGGGGCACTGGCAAAAGCACACTGGGGAGGGAGGCACCATGTGTAAACTGAATGGGTGGTCAGGCACTGGAGTGCAGTGAGGGTGGGGAGGCACTGGCACAGGTTGCCCTGGGAGGTTGTGGCTGCCTCTTCCCTGGAGGTGTTCCAGGCCAGGCTGGATGAGACCTTGAGCAGCCTGGGCTGGTGGGAGGTGTCCCTGCCCATGGCAGGGGGTTGGAACTGGATGGTGTTTGAGGTCCCTTCCAACCCAACTCATTCTATGGATCCAGGGAGGTGGTGGAGTCCCCATGGCTGGAGGTGTTCAAGGAACCTGTGGCCATGGCACCTGGGGCCATGGTTGGGTTGATGGTTGGACTGGATGGTTCCAGGGGTGGTGGTACTTCAGGATGTGGTTTAATGGCCATGGTGGGGTTGGGTTGATGGTTGGACTGGATGATCTCAGAGGCCTTTTCCAACTGAACCAATCCTATGATTCCATGCTTCTGTGATTCTATGGACAGGGAGGTGGTGGAGTCCCCATGGCTGGAGGTGTTCAAGGAACCTGTGGCCATGGCACTTGGGGCCATGGTTTGGTGGCCATGGTGGGGTTGGGGTTGATGGTTGGCCTGGATGGTTCTAAGGCTGGTGGCACTCCAGAACATGGTTTGGTGGCCATGGTGGGGTTGGGTTGATGGTTGGCCTGGATGGTTCCAAGGGTGGTGGCACTCCAGGACATAGTTGAATGGCCATGGTGGGGTTGGGTTGATGGTTGGCCTGGATGGTTTCCAAGGGTGGTGGCACTCCAGGACATAGTTGAATGGCCATGGTGGGGTTGGGTTGATGGTTGGCCTGGATGGTTCCAAGGGTGGTGGCACTCCAGGACATAATTGAATGGCCATGGTGGGGTTGGGTTGATGGTTGGCCTGTATGACCTCAGAGGTCTTTCCCAACTCAACCCACCCTACGATTCCATGCATCCCACCCCCACACAGCCCTCTGGCACCTCAGCAAGCAGCGTGAAAGCAGGGGGAGAGCACATCCCAGAGCCCCAGCCCCTGCTCTGTCGGGCTTTGGGTTGGGTTTGGTGGTTTTTTTCCCCTTTCCCTTCCTCTGGTTTCTGCTCCTCTTTCCCTTCTCCCCCTTCTGCAGGAGGATGCACGAAGTGTGCCAATGTAAAATTGCTCCATTTGGAGGGCTAATTGCACTAAAAGGCAGCACTGATCTGTGGGTTTTTGGCTGAGGGTTTTTTTTGTGTGTGGTGTGATTATTTTTTTTCCTCTCTCTCTCTCCCCCCTCTCTCCCTCTCTCTCTCCCCCCCCCCCCCTCTATTTTACATTAGCAGCTGAGCTGTCAGAGCTGAAATGGAAACTCATTTTTAAGGGCTTTGCATTTACAGTGGCTTCAACAATGAAAAATGTTCCCTGACAGTAATAGAAGGCAAAACCTCATTAGGAAACTTAAACCAAAGCGGGCACGGCGCTGAAGCCCCTCAGGGCTGCTTCCCAGCGGCTTGAGGGGGAGCGGGGAGCCTGCCTCACATGACTCTGACCCTGCCCACCGGAACGCTCTGCCTGCTCCCTGGCTGGAGCGCTGCCCCCAAGGAGCGGCGCGGCTGACATGCGGAGCCTCTCAAACGAGATGGCAAATGGCTTTGCCCCGGGGGCCTTCCACGGGGGGAGAATCGCCACCACCGCCACCCTACCCCCCAGCCTCCTGAGATGGCATTCATGGGGTGGTCAGATCACCCCATGGGGCTGTGACCCTTCCAGGGGTGGAGAATCATCACACACACACACCCCAGCCTCCTGAGATGGCACTCATGGGGGTGGTCACATCACCCCATGGGGCTGTGACCCTTCCAGGGGTTGGGAGTCACCCTACCCCCCACCTTCAGCCTCCTGAGATGGCATTCATGGGGTGGCCAAATCACCCCATGGGGCTGTGACCCTTCCAGGGGTTGGGAGTCACCCTACCCCCCCACCTCCAGCCTCCTGAGATGGCACTCATGGGGTGGCCAAATCACCCCATGGGGCTGTGACCCTTCCAGGGGTTGGGAGTCACCCTACCCCCCACCTTCAGCCTCCTGAGATGGCATTCATGGGGTGGTCACATCACCCCATGGGGGCTGTGACCCTTCCAGGGGTGGAGAATCTTCCTCCTCCTGGGCTGGCACTCCTGGGGTGATCAAATGACCCCACAGAGCTGAGCAGTGGTGCTGAGGGACAAAGGGGCAGCCCCAGCCTTGGGAGAGCTAGGGAATAGTTGGGCTCAGTGGCCTCAAAGGTCCTTTCCAGCCACATAAAATCTATGGCTCTATGGTGCTGGGCAGGGTGCTCAGCCCTCCTCAGAGCCCTCTCCTTCCCTTTGCCCTGTGGGAGCTTCCCCAGCCAGCAGCAGAGCCCAGGGCAGCGATGGCCCCCAGGAGCCCCTCACCCACACCCTGGGGTGTCCTGAAGCCTCTGGCAGCCAGCCCAACGCTCCAGCCCCAGCAGCAGATGTTCCAAGCCCACAGCCAGCAGACTGAAGGCAGGAGCTGCTGGGCAGGGCAGCTGGCAGCTTGGCCAGGGGCCGTTTTGCATCCCCACTGATATCCGGAGGGTGATTTGCATGGCCAGCAGCTATTTTTAACCTGGGAGCTCAGCTCCTTCAGCACAGAGCTCAGCCTGTGCTGGACTCAGGGATCAGGCCACGCTGTGCCCTGCTGGGGACACACAGGCTTCAAAGAGGAGCAGGAGGAGGCTCCCTCCCCGTGGTCACAAAGCTGCTGAGGTGCCAGCAGGAGCAGGGGGCAGTGGTCCCAAACCACAGCACTCTGCCCTCAGCACCTCCAAGCTGCCTCCTGGCCTGGCTTCATCTTCCACAGGCTCCAACCTGACTCTGCTGAATCCTTTAAGCCTCTGCAGCTGCCCCATGGTGTGTGGGCACCCAGGATGAGGTGCAGCTGGAGTGACAGGGTGGCTTGGGTTGGAAGGGACCTTTAAACATCAGCCTGTCTGATCCAACAGCCCTGCCACGGGCAGGGACATCTGCAGGTTGCTCAGAGACCTGCCCAGCCTGACCTAGAATGGTTCCAGGGGTGGTGGCACTCCAGGACATGGTTTAATAGCCATGGTGGGGTTGGGTTGATGGTTGGCCTGGATGGTTCCAGGGGCGGTGGCACTCTAGACATGGTTTGGTGTCCATGGTGGGGTTGGGTTGATGGTTGGACTGGATGATCTTAGAGGTCTTTTCCAACCCAAACTCTTCTATAATTCTCTCTGGACAGCCTGGGCCAGGCTCTCCCCAACCTCCTAGTGAAGATCTTCTTCCTAATACATAACCTACATCTCCCTCTTTCAGTTCAAACCATCCCCCCTTGGCCTGTCCCAACAGGCCCTGCTCCAAACTCTGTCCCCAGCTTTCTTCTCAGCCTCTTCAAGCTCTGCAAGGCCACCAGAAGGTCTCCCTGGAGCCTTCTCCTCTCCAGGCTGCACAACCCCAACTCTCCCAGCCTGGCCTCACAGCAGAGGGCTTCCAGCCCTGCCAGCATTTGCTGTGGCCTCCTCTGGCCCTGCTCCAGCAGGTCCCTGTCTGTGCTGTGCTGAGGACCCCAGAGCTGCCCCAGCACTGCAGGGGAGGTCTCAGCAGAGCACAGCAGAGGGGCAGAATCCCCTCCCTGCCCCTGCTGCCCACACTGCTGGGGATCAGCCCAGGACAGGCTGGGGCTGGGCTGGCAGTGCTTGATGTTAGGGAATGCAACAGCCCCATGGCAGGGTGGCACAGAGGAGTCCCCAGGGCATGGCCCAGCTCCATGATGGGATGACAGTGTCTTCAGGGCCATGGCATAACCACCCAGCCTGGCTTCTGCTGGGTTTCCCTGAGCACCAGCCCCAGCCAAAGCCCCAGCAACCACTCATGGGAATGGTCTGACTGCTTCTGGAGGGCTCCAGCTCTATGGGGGACCTGTTTTGCAGCCCTGGGCATGGCCCCAGCAGAGCTCCTGACTGAAGAAGACTCTGCCCTGTCCTTTTGGGGGGGCACAAAACCACCAGTGGAGCCTGGCAGCTGGAGGAAGGGCTCCCAGGCTCTAAGCCAAAGGGGCAAGAGAAGGGTACCAACATGTTTGCTCTGCCCCAGTATCATTCTCTGCTCACAGCTTTCCCTGGCCACAACCTTCCATGCCAACATCCTTCCCTACCAGCATCCTTCCCTACCAGCATCCTTCCCTGGCTACATCCTTCCCTGGCCACATCCTTCCCTACCAGCATCCTTCCCTGGCTACATCCTTCCCTGGCCACATCCTTCCCTGGCCACATCCTTCCCTAGCAGCATCCTTCCCTGGCTACATCCTTCCCTGGCCACATCCTTCTCTACCAGCATCCTGCCCTGCCCACATCCTTCCCTGCCCATTCCTCCCTTTAGACTTCTTCAGGACTCTTTCAGAGGGATTTCTTCATCCTGACCTCCACAAACCTCCTTCCTAAGGCATCTCCTGATCTTTCCTACAGCACCAGCAGTGGGGCAGCAGTGGGGCTCTAGCCCAGAGCCCCTGCATGGCCTTCAGGGGCTTGTGCCTCAGCTGCTGGGGGCAGGGGAGGGTGAAAGGAGGGTGAGTGATGGCTGTCTGGCTGCTGAGCAAGGAGAAGCAAACCCAGAGGTCTGCACTGTTCCCTCTGCCCATGAGCAGCTCTCACACCAGCAGCCCAAGGGCTTCCTCACCACATCCTCCTCCCTGTGCTTCCCTGCCAGCCCCCTGCTCCCAGGGGACCACCAGCCCCACCCATGCTGAGCCTGACATCCTCCTCCCCTTCCCTCTGGGCCCAGAGGTGACAGTCCTGGGGGCAATGTGAGTGGCAGCTGTGCAGCCATTTCCCACTCAAGCGAAGGCAGAAGCCGGCACCACTGCCCCCTGGGCTGGCACCGTGCTCCCAGGGCCTGTGCTGCTCTCCTGGGGTGATGCCTTCAGCGCACAGCAGCCTCCCAGCAGCCTTGCTGAGAGGTTTGCTTTTCCCCTGCAGCTATTTTCCCTTGGCCCTCAATAAAGGAACCCCCCACAAACCAAACCCTGCTCGTAATTGGCGCTGCAGATCCTCTGCTGTGGTTTCTCTCCCCTGTTTTCTGGGAGGGAATGGGCTTGTTTCTGTTGCAGGGAGCAGCTTGGGACCAGCCAGAAAGGTTTCCACTTCTTTGGGTGCCCAACACACACACAAAAAACCCCCCAGGCAAATAAATAAATAAATAATCCCACCTCCAGCTCTGCCAATTGCCTTAGAAAAATCCCTGACAAATGGAATCAGGTCCCAGCCATTCCCTGCAGAAAGGCTGCTGTTCGGACCACAAAATAAAAGGAAAGGAAAGGAAGGAGGGAGAAGAACAAAAAGCATTCAGAGCAAAAAAAGGACACTTGGCTGCTGCAGAGCTCTGCCCTCTCCAAGGCCAGGCAGTGCTCAGGGGGTCACAGCCCTGGGGACCCAGGCAAGGACCTGTCCGTGCTGAGCACACCACGTGGCAGAAGGAAGGGAAGGGAAGGGAAGGGAAGGGAAGGGAAGGGAAGGGAAGGGGAAGGGAAGGGAAGGGAAGGGAAGGGAAGGGAAGGGAAGGGAAGGGAAGGGAAGGGAAGGGAAGGGAAGGGAAGGGAAGGAAGGGAAGGAAGGGAAGGGAAGGGAAGGAAGGGGAAGGGAAGGGAAGGGAAGGGAAGGGAAGGGAAGGGAAGGGAAGGGAAGGGAAGGGAAGGGAAGGGAAGGGAAGGGAAGGGAAGGGAAGGGAAGGGAGGGGGAAGGGAAGGGAAGGGAAGGGAAGGGAAGGGAAGGGAAGGGAAGGGAAGGGAAGGGAAGGGGGGGAGGGGGAGGGGGGAGGGGAAGGGAGGGGAGGGAAGGGGGAGGGGAGGGGAGGGGAGGGGAGGGGAGGGGAGGGGAGGGGAGGGGAGGGGAGGGGGAGGAGAGGAGAGGAGAGGAGAGAGAGGAGAGGAGAGGAGAGGAGAGGAGAGGAGAGGAGAGGAGAGGAGGAGGAGGAAGAGGAGAGGAGAGGAGAGGAGAGGAGAGGAGAGGAGAGGAGAGGAGAGGAGAGGAGAGGAGAGGAGAGGAGAGGAGAGGAGAGGAGAGGAGAGGAGAGGAGAGGAGAGGAGAGGAGAGGAGAGGAGAGGAGAGGAGAGGAGAGGAGAGGAGAGGAGAGGAGAGGAGAGGAGAGGAGAGGAGAGGAGAGGAGAGGAGAGGAGAGGAGAGGAGAGGAGAGGAGAGGAGAGGAGAGGAGAGGAGAGGAGAGGAGAGGAGAGGAGAGGAGAGGAGAGGAGAGGAGAGGAGAAGAAGTGTGGAGTGGAATGGAGTGGGATGGAATGGAATGGAATGGAATGGAATGGAATGGAATGGAATGGAATAGAATAGAATAGAATAGAATAGAATAGAATAGAATAGAATAGAATAGAATAGAATAGAATAGAATAGAATAGAATAGAATAGACCAGGTTGGAAGAGACCTTTGTGATCATGGAGTCCAACCTATGACCCAGCACTATCTAATCAACTAACCCATGGCACCAAGCTCCCCATCCAGTCCCCTCCTAAACACCTCCAGTGATGGTGACTCCACCACCTCCCTGGGCAGCACATTCCAATGGCCAATCTCTCTTCCTGGGAAGAATTTTCTCCTCAAACTTTCTCATCCTTCTGTTTGAATGATTTTTTTTCCCACCTTGAGTCCCTTTAGAATATTTTTCACCCCCCAGACATAGGCTCTGTATCCTTCTTAGCTTTGGGAACTGGGACAAAGGGGGGGGATGGAAGGGCAATGAAACCAGAGCAGGGTAGCTTCAGGTTGGACATTAGGACGAAGCTCCCCAGAGAGGTTGTGGAGTCTCCTTCTCCTGAGACTTTCAAGCCCCATCTGGATGTGTTCCTGTGTGACCTGTGCTGGATTCTGTGCTCCTGCTCTGGCAGGGGGGTTGGACTTGATGATCTTCAGAGGTCCCTTCCAACCCTTAACATCCTGTGAGCTGTGATGAGGGTGGAGAAAAGAAGGCTCCAGGGACACCTTAGAGCAGACTTCCAGTACTTGAAGGGGACCTACAAGAAATCTGGGAAGGGACTTTTGACAAGGGCTGGTAGTCACAGGATGAGGGACAATGGCTTTGAGCTGGGAGAGGGGAGACTGAGACTGGAGATGAGGAAGAAATTCATGGCAGTGAGGGTGGGGAGACTCTGGCACAGGTTGCCCAGGGAGGCTGTGGCTGCCTCCTGCCTGGAGGTGTTCAAGGCCAGGCTGGATGAGGCCTTGAGCAGCCTGAGCTGGTGGGAGGCGTCCCTGCCCATGGCAGGGGGTTGGAGGTGGGTGATCATTAAGGTCCCTTCCAACCCCACCCACTCTGTGGTTCTGTATGCCTGGAGGGCAGTGCCCCAGAGCCAGTGCCGCCGACAGAGGGCTGAGGCTCCCCCAGCATGGCAATGGGAAGCATCCAGCTCCTGCTTCAGCACTGCTGGGACCTGGCAGGGCTGCTGCACACGCTGGCTGCACCCAGGGGGAAGCTTGGCTTTCTGTCAGGCCTTAAAATAACCTCCCTTGGCACCTCGGGGGGGAACAGGAGGTGATTTCAGTGACAGCGCTGCCTGCTCGCCTCTGCCCGCGCCGGCTGCCGGTGGCCTCTGCGCCGCGCCGGCTGCTGGAGACTTCACACCACGGCAAAGTGTTTGCTGAGGGCATCTGCAAGGCTTTTTACCTCTTCTGTCCCCAGACACAGCTTCAGCTCGAGAGCTCAGGAGCTGAAGAGCCAGAGCAGAGCCACAGCCAGGCAGGCTGCAGGCACAGCAGGGCCAATGCGGGCTGGAGGATGCTGTGCCCTGCCCATCGCCAGGGGCACTGCTGGGGTGCCCGGGCTGGGTGCAAAGTCCCCACAGAAAAGAGATCACAGGCTCACAGGTTGTTAGGGATTGAAAGGGACCTCCAAAGATCATTGAGTCCAACCCTCCTGCTAGAGCAGGACCAGGGAATCCAGCACAGGGCACACAGGAACACATCCAGACAGGGCTGGAAAGGCTCCAGAGAAGGAGACTCCACAACCTGTCTGGGCATCCTGCTCCAGGGCTCTGTGACCCTCACAGGGAAGAAGTTTCCCCTTGTATTGAGGTGGAACCTCCTGTGCTGGAGTTTCCACCCATTGCCCCTTGGCCTATCACAAGGCACAAGTGAGCAGTGGTTGTCCCTGTCCCTTCCTTCCTGACCCCCTGCCCTCAGCTATTGATAAACATTGATCAGACCCCTCTCAGCCTTCTCCTCGCCAGACTAACCAGCCCCAGGGCTCTCAGCTTCTCCTCACCAGGCAGTTCTCCAGTCCCTTTAGCATCCTTGTAGCCCTCCCTTGGACTCTCTCCAGCAGATCCCTGTCCCTCCTGAGATGGGGAGCCCAGAACTGGATGTAATATTGCAGGTGAGATTTCACCAGGGCAGAGCAGAGGGGGAGGAGAACCTCCCTGGGTCTGCTAGACACACTCCTCTGAATGCAGCCCAGGACACCCCTGGGCATCACAGTCATCTCTCCCATGGTTGTCCTGGGCACGGCAGGGTTAAGACAAGCCTGTGGCAGTGCTGTGCTCCCAGTCCCAGGCACGGCAGAGTTAAGCCAAGCTTATGGTTGTGCTGTGCTCCCAGTCCCAGGCACAGCAGGGTTAAGCCAAGCTCATGGTGGTGCTGTGCTCCCAGTCCCAGGCACGGCAGGGTTAAGCCAAGCTCATGGTGGTGCTGTGCTCCCAGTCCCAGGCACAGCAGGGTTAAGCCAAGCTCATGGTGGTGCTGTGCTCCCAGTCCCAGGCACGGCAGGGTTAAGCCAAGCTCATGGTGGTGCTGTGCTCCCAGTCCAGGCATGGCAGGGTTAAGCCAAGCTCATGGTGGTGCTGTGCTCCCAGTCCCAGGCACAGCAGAGTTAAGCCAAGCTCATGGTGGTGCTGTGCTCCCAGTCCCAGGCACAGCAGGGTTAAGCCAAGCTCATGGTGGTGCTGTGCTCCCAGTCCCAGGCACGGCAGGGTTAAGCCAAGCTCCGTGAGTGGTGCTGTGCTCTCAGGATATTCTGTTCTCTCCTCCAGGCTGCTGGGGAGAGCAGGGAACCGTCTGCTTCCCTCCCACTCCCCTCTTACTCACTGGAGCAGATCTGGACTCCAGATGGGACCAGAACTAGTTTTCCTCACAGAAGCATTGGGGGGGAGGGGGGTGAGGGCCCAGGAGCCCAGTTCAGCCTCCAGCACAGGACCAGAGCACCCCAGGAACCCCCAGAGCAGCATTCTCAGCTCCATTCTGGGCTGCCAGGAGCTGGGGGGCTCCCTTGCCACTGGGGTTCTGCAGGGATGGAGCAGAGGGTGGAAAGGTGGAGAGCTGCTCATGGAGAGCAGGGAGCAGGGCTCCAAGCTGGGCTCAAGGAGAGCAGGGCTCCAAGCTGGGCTCAAGGAGAGCAGGGAGCAGGGCTCCAAGCTGGGCTCCAGGAGGGCAGGGAGCAGGGCTGCAAGCTGGGCTCAATGTGGGCAGGGAGAAGGGCTCCAGGAGGGCAGGGAGCAGGGCTCCAAGCTGGGCTCAAGGAGAGCAGGGCTCCAAGCTGGGCTCAAGGAGAGCAGGGAGCAGGGCTGCAAGCTGGGCTCAAGGAGAGCAGGGAGCAGGGCTCCAAGCTGGGCTCCAGGAGGGCAGGGAGCAGGGCTGCAAGCTGGGCTCAAGGAGAGCAGGGAGCAGGGCTGCAAGCTGGGCTCAAGGAGGGCAGGGAGCAGGGCTCCAAGCTGGGCTCAAGGAGAGCAAGGCTGCAAGCTGGGCTCAAGGAGAGCAGGGAGCAGGGCTCCAAGCTGGGCTCAAGAAGAGCAAGGCTGCAAGCTGGGCTCAAGGAGAGCAGGGAGCAGGGCTGCAAGCTGGGCTCAAGGAGAGCAGGGCTGCAAGCTGGGCTCAAGGAGAGCAGGGAGCAGGGCTCCAAGCTGAGCTCAAGGAGAGCAGGGCTGCAAGCTGGGCTCAAGGAGAGCAGGGAGCAGGGCTGCAAGCTGGGCTCAAGGAGGGCAGGGAGCAGGGCTCCAAGCTGGGCTCAAGGAGAGCAGGGCTGCAAGCTGGGCTCAAGGAGAGCAGGGCTGCAAGCTGGGCTCAAGGAGGGCAGGGAGCAGGGCTGCAAGCTGGGCTCAAGGAGAGCAGGGAGCAGGGCTCCAAGCTGGGCTCAAGGAGGGCAGGGAGCAGGGCTCCAAGCTGGGCTCAAGGAGGGCAGGGAGCAGGGCTCCAAGCTGGGGTCAAGGAGAGCAGGGAGCAGGGCTCATGGAGAGCAGGGAGCAGGGCTCCAAGCTGGGGTCAAGGAGGGGCTTCAGGAGCTAGGCAGGGTGCAGCCCCCTCTGACCTCCCTGGCTTTGTTCAGATGGAGACATCAGCCAGGTAGGCATCTCCCTGGGGTGCTCAGCTCCCTCTGTGCTCAGATCCTGCCCTTGGTGGCAGGCCTGATGTCCTGGAGTAGGCTCCAGTCCCTTGGCACCTTCCTCAGCATGGGGGCAAGGTTTGAGACTCCAAGAGGGAGATTTAGACTGGAGAGAAGGAAGAAGTAGTTTGTGTTTAGGGTGGGAAGAGCCTGGCCCAGGCTGCCCAGAGAGGTGGAAGATGCCCCATGGCTGGCACCATCCCAGGTGAGGCTCTCTGGGGCTCTGAGCAACCTGCTCTAGCTGCATGTGGCCCTGCTGGCTGCAGGAGGGTTGGACTGCAGGGGGATGTCCCTTCCAGCCCAACCCGTTCTATGATCTCAGGACCCTTCCTATCTTTCTTGCTCATGCCCCTGCTGCCATGACCATCCTCTGCTTCTCTGTGTCCATGCCATCATCATTCTCTCCCGACCCAGCAGTGGCTGTCCAGGCTGGGCAGGAGCCCTCAGTGCCTCTCTGAGCAGCCTTAGGCCAGGAGGCACAGCAGGAACAGCACATACAAGTTTTGCCCAGGTCTCCATTTCCCCCCAGCGTGGCAGACTGAGCAGAGAAATCAAAGGTGGGAAGGGTATCAGGAACTGGAAGAAGCTGCCTAGGGAGGTGGTGGAGTCCTCATCCCTGGAGGGGTCCAAGCAACCTGTGGCCATGGCACTTGGGGCCATGGTTTGGTTGCCATGGTTGATGGATGTGGTGCTGAGGGAGGTGGTGCTGAGGGATGTGGTGCAGTGGCAGTGGCTTAGCAGCAGTGGTGGCATTGGGAGCTCTAGGGGAGGGCTTGGACCTGATGACCCCAAAGGTCTCTTCCAACCTCAGCAGTGCTCTGCCTCTCTGGTTCTACGGAGCATCCTTCCCCCTCCTGCAGTTCCTTCCATCCTCACAGCAGAGAGCTCCAAGCCAGCAGAACACCCCAGAAGGGACTTCCTGAGGAGCTCAGCCAAGATGAAGCAACAGCCATGACAGGACTGGGGGGGAAGGAGCAAAACTAGAAGTGAGTAGATTCAGCTTGGATGTGAGGAAGAAGTTGTTCCCCATGAGGGTGGTGAGAGCCTGGCACAGGTTGCCCAGGGAGGTGGTGGCAGCCTCATCCCTGAAGGTGTTTGCAGCCAGGCTGGATGTGGCTGTGAGCAACCTGCTGTAGTGTGAGGTGTCCCTGCCCATGGGACAGGGACAGGAGGGTTGGGACTGGCTGAGCCTTGAGGCCCCTTCCAGCCCTGACCCTTCTGTGATTGTGTGCCACAGAATCCTTTGGGCTGGGAAGGATCTGTGAGATCACTGAATGCAACCATCAGAGGTCATGAGTCCAACCAGACACCCCAGCTGCCTTTGGGGCTGCAAGCACACCCAAGGCACTGCTGGAGCGCTGGAGGAGGTCTTGCTGGGGCAAGCCTGCAGCTGACAACCCCACAGAGAGCTACTGGACTCTGGGATCCATGCAGGAAGGAGGTGAAACTTTGGTCCTAGCTGGGATAAAGCCAAACTCAAGCACCAGGAGCCGTAGGGAACTGGCAGCTGAGCCAGGCCCAGGCTCTGCTCCAGGCTGGGAGATGATTCCTGGGGTGGAGGACATCACTCCCAAGCTCTTTACAGGGAGAGTGGTGAAATAGTGGCACAGGTTGCCCAGGGAGGTGTTGGAAGCCCCATCCCTGGAGACCTTCAAATCAGCCTCAGTGTAGCCCTGGGCATCCTGCTCTGGCTGGAGGTGTCCCTGCTGCCTGCAGGGCTGATGGGCAAGATGACCTTTCCACCCCCATGCAATCTGTGACCTACCTCCCCAGCCTCTCCCATGGGGATGCTGCCAGCTCCACAGGCTGGTTGGCATCTCAAGGTGGTTCTAGGTTGCCCAGTGCTGGATTCCCAAGCAGGGAGAGGAGCTGCTCTCCCACAGCCAGGATGGAGAGCCATGCTGGGGCTGAGGAGCTGGGGCTGAGGAGCTGGGGCTGAGGAGCAGCTGCAGCCTACCTGCCTGCCTGCCTGCCTTGGGGTGGAGGGCAGCAGCACCTTGACTCCCTGCACAGCTCCCCAGCTGGGCTGTGGGTGGTGATCTGGGCAGGTGGGTGGTAGGAACTTGATGAATGGGCTGGAGAATTTGGTGAGATAATTAAAGGAGCTGAGCCTCACAAGGCACCTGATAACAAATGAGGTGTCTCTTCCCCTGTCCTCCTTGGTGCTGGGAATTGTGTCTCCAAAGATTAATGGATTTGCCATCCCTGCCTCCACAATAGTCCCACTCCCTGCTCCTCCTCCTCCTCACCCCCCATCTCCAAGGCTTTCCAGGATGAACTCCAAGGTGCTTCCCCCTACTTCCATCTCCAGTGGCATCTGGCTTCAGAATCTGACAGCTCTGGGCCTTGGCTTCAGCTAGCCCCAGGCTCAGGCTGTGGTGGAGAGCAGCTATGGAGAAAGCAGAGGTCCTGCTGTCCAGCCACAGGGCAGCTGCCCCTTTGGGAGGGCTTCAAGGTGTTCTATAGCCATGTTCCTAGCTTGGTGGCATCAGGCTCTGAAGGAGACCTTCTTGTGGCCTTGCAGGATCTGCAGGGGGCTGCAAGAAAGCTGGGGAGGGACTTTGTAGGGTGTCAGGGAGTGGTAGGACTGGGGGGGATGGAGCAAAAGTAGAAGTGGGGAGATAGAGATTGGATGTGGGGAAGAAGTTGTTCCCCATGAGGGTGGTGAGAGCCTGGCACAGGTTGCCCAGGGAGGTGGTGGCAGCCTCATGCCTGGAGGTGTTTGCAGCCAGGTTGGATGTGGCTGTGAGCAAGCTGCTGTAGTGTGAGGTGTCCCTGCCCATGGCAGGGGGTTGGGACTGGCTGAGCCTTGAGGTCTCTTCCAGCCCTGACACTTCTGTGATGCTGTGGTGACTCCAGCTCGACACAAGAGCAGAGCAGGGAGCTGCAGGGCTGTGTGCAGAGCAAGCCTGCCAGGAGCAGCAGCCATAGTTCTCCTCAAGGAGACTGGCTGAGCCTTGGGGTCCCTTCCAACCCTGACACTTCTGTGATTCTAGGTCACCTGTGGGGATGCCAAGGACTCTGTTCTGCCTCCCAGGGAGGAGCTGGATGTAGCCAAAGGGTGGGAAGGATGAGTGCTTTGAGGGAGAGCAGGGATGGTCAGAGCCACATGGGCCAGGAGGGAAAGGTCCTGCTGGCTCTGCTGCTCCCACCAGTTGGGGACCACCATGACCTGTGTCACTGCAGGGCTGAGCACTGGGCCAAGCCCCTGCCCAGCACCCTGGGGGCTGAGAGGCCAGGCTGCCACCAGCTCCAGCCTGTGCTAGGTGGCTGCTCCAACCTTTCACAGGGCACTGTGCCAAGGAGATTTCATCCTCCTCTTCCCAGCAGCCCCTTTCCATCTGCCTGAGACCTTCCTTGGTGAGAAGCGCAGGCAGAGGAGACCCTTGGTGAGCCATGGAACAAGTGTGGTGGGATCCCTGTGACCAACAGGCCCCAACATCACCCCAGAGCTGGCAGGAGGCACCAGCTGCTCCAGCACATGGGGAAGAGATGCTCCAGTGTGATGCTGGTGAGGTTCTTCAGCATGATGGGGACAATGATGCTTCCAGCAGGATGCTGATGAGGTTCTCCAGCATGGTGCTGATGAGGTTCTCCTGTGTGATGCTGATGAGGTTCTCCTGTGTGGTACTGATGAGGTTCTCCATCATGGTGCTGATGAGGCTCTCCTGTGTGATGCTGATGAGGCTCTCCTGTGTGATGCTGATGAGGTTCTCCAGCATGGTGCTGATGAGGGGCTCCAGCATGGTGCTGATGAGGTTCTCCTGTGTGATGCTGATGAGGTTCTCCTGTGTGGTACTGATGAAGTTCTCCAGCATGGTGCTGATGAGGTTCTCCTGTGTGATGCTGATGAGGTTCTCCTGTGTGATGCTGATGAGGGGCTCCAGCATGGTGCTGATGAGGTTCTCCTGTGTCATGCTGATGAGGTTCTCCTGTGTGGTACTGATGAGGTTCTCCAGCATGGTGCTGATGAGGTTCTCCTGTGTGATGCTGATGAGGTTCTCCAGCATGGTGCTGATGAGGTTCTCCTGTGTGATGCTGATGAGATCATCAGGATGATGGTGCTGAGATGCTCCAGCATGGTGCTAATGAGATTCTCCAGCATGATGCTGATTTGATGCTCCAGCAGGATGGGGATGAGGTGCTCCAGCATGGTGGTGCTGAGCTGCTCCATCATGATGCTTGTGAGGCTCTCCAGCAGGATGGTGCTGAGCTGCTCCATCATGATGCTTGTGAGGCTCTCCAGCATGGTGGTGCTGAGCTGCTCCATCATGATGCCTCTGAGGCTCTCCAGCAGGATGGTGCTGAGCTGCTCCATCGTGATGCCTCTGAGGCTCTCCAGCAGGATGGTGCTGAGCTGCTCCATCGTGATGCCTCTGAGGCTCTCCAGCATGGTGGTGCTGAGCTGCTCCATCATGATGCCTCTGAGGCTCTCCAGCAGGATGGTGCTGAGCTGCTCCATCATGATGCCTCTGAGGCTCTCCAGCAGGATGGTGCTGAGCTGCTCCATCATGATGCCTCTGAGGCTCTCCAGCATGGTGGTGCTGAGCTGCTCCATTGTGATGCCTCTGAGGCTCTCCAGCATGGTGGTGCTGAGCTGCTCCATCATGATGCTTGTGAGGCTCTCCAGCATGGTGGTGCTGAGCTGCTCCACCAAGCAGCTCCCCAAGATCCTCCCAGCACCACCTCCATCCCCAGCCAAGCAGCAGGGGCCTGGCCCAAGCCCTGGGAGCCTCTCCCCAACCTGCTTCTGTGTTCTATAGACATTTAAATTAGGGCCCTGTGCAAATCAGCAGCTCATTAATCACCCACTCCTTTAATTGCTTTTCCTGCCAAATTGGTTACAGATAAATAATTAAAGCTAAAAAGTGGCTCTGGATGCATCCTTCTGGAAGAGACAGGTCAGCAGCCACGGAGGAAAGCCTGCGCCTGCTGGGCTGGCAGCCCCCTCCAGCAGGCAGGGCAGCAGGGCTGGGGGCACCCAGCTGAGGGGCAGGGGGTGGTACTGGTTAGGGAGAGGGTGTGCAGGCTTGCACCCAGGCTCAGCTGTGCCTGCTGCCCTCTGGAGAGGCTTCTGCAGGGCTGGTGCAGGGGGCTGCCTGGGGGTGTCTCCCCCCGCGGGGTGGGCTCTGCAGTGCACTTGGCTGCTAATTGTGCCTCAGGGCGGTGCCTGCACAACGCAAATGTCACTTGGCTGAGTGCTGCAATTTGCTGCCCTGTAAGCACCCCCTGGGGAGGCCCAGGCCCATCAAACATTGACAAGGGTCCTCATTTCCCCAGCACCGTGTGTGTCCCCCCCACCCCCACCCCACCCTGAGCCCGCTGTCAGAGGGCACAGCCACGGGCCCTGTGCTCCCCAGCGGGCTGAGGAACGGGCAGTGCCATGATGCAGCCCTGCTTCTGGCTGTGGTGGGCAAAGGGATGGGTCTGCCTTCACCCCTGGGTGTGCCCACCCTGGGCAGCCAGATGGAATCAGGGCAGAACCTCATCAGGGCAGGAGGGGATGAGTGGGGCTGTCTTGAGCATCTCTTGCATCTCATCCTATCCCGTCCCATCCCATTTGCATCTCACCCAAATCCATCCCATCCCATCCTATCCCATCTGCATCTCATTCAAACCCATCCTATCCCATCCCACCCCATCCCTTCCCCATCCCATCCCCATCCATATCCCACTCCATCCCACAGGACCCATCCTGGGCTTCACAGCTGAGCACCAGACACCTTCCTTCCTTCCTGGGATGTGCAGCACACAAATGCTGGCAGCTCCCACTTGTGGGACACTGTTTCCATCCAGTCTCAATCTCCCCACATGGGCAGGGACACCTCACACTGCAGTAGGTTGCTCACAGCCACAGCCAGCCTGGCTGCAAACACCTCCAGGCAGGAGGCTGCCACCACCTCCCTGGGCAACCTGTGCCAGGCTCTCACCACCCTCATGGGCAACAACTTCTTCCTCACATCCAATCTCAATCTCCCCACTTCTACTTTTGCTCCATCCCCCCCAGTCCTATCCCTCCCTGACACCCTACAAAGTCCCTCCCCAGCTTTCTTGGAGCCCCCTGCAGATCCTGCAAGGCCACAAGAAGGTCTCCCTGGAGCCTTCTCCTCTCCAGCCTGCACAACCCCAACTCTCTCAGTCTGTCTCCAGAGCAGAGCAGCTCCAGCCCTCTGCTCCTCCTCGTGGCCCTTCTCTGGACACCTTCCAGCACCTCCAGCTCCTTCCTGGCACAGAGGCTCCAGACCTGGACCCAGAGCTGCAGCTGTGGTCTCAGCAGAGTGGAGCAGAGGGGCAGAATCCCCTCCCTCCCCTGCTGGCCACACTTCTCTTGCTGCAGCCCAGGCTCTGCTTGGCTCTCTGGGCTGCAAGTGCTCACTGCTGGCTCCTGTTGAGCTTCTCCTCCCCCAGCACCCCCAAGGCCTTTTCTTCAGGACTGCTCTCCTGCCAGTCCCTGCCCAGCCTGTATCAGTGCCTGGGATTGCCCTGCCCCAGCTGCAGGACCTTGCCCTTGGTCCTGTTGAACCTCATGAGGTTGACTTGGGCCCAGCTCTGTCTATCCAGGTCCCTGTGGATGGATCCCTTCCCTCCAGCTGTCAGCTGCACCACACAGCTTGGTGCTGAGGGTGCCTCAGTGCCAGTGCCCAGACTATATCAGTGCCTGGCATCATCTTCCATCACCTGATGATGGAGGTGCTGGGGGGTGGTGAAGGTGCTGGGGGGATGGTGGAGGTGCTGGGGGGCTGGTGAAGGTGCTGGGGGGGGTGTGGTGGAGGTGCTGGGGGGGTAGTGGAAGTCAGCTGCACCACACAGCTTGGTGTTGAGGATGCCCCAGTGCCAGTGCCCAGCCTGTATCAGTGCCTGGCACTGCCCTGACCCAGCTGCAGGACCCAGGTTTCAGCTCTGGTTGGTGCCTGGCTCTGAGATGCAGAGCCCAGTGGGGTCTGCCCCCAGCTTTCTTTGGGGGCTGCAGTGCTTGCAGTGGGCTCTGCTTGGCTCACTGGGCTGCAAGTGCTCACTGCTGGCTCCTGTTGCACTTCCCATCCCCCAGCACCCCCAGGTCATCTTCCTCCAGGGCTGCATTCTGATCCCCCCCCGATCCCTTATTTGCTCTGGACCTTTTTGATGGCTGTTGAGCTCCTCCAGACTTACACCTTCTTCCCTCCCCTACCAAGGAAGAACTGGCTGGGGTGGGCTCCTCTGGTGCTGCTCAACCCCAGCCAGGGTGGTCCTCCTTCCCCCTGCTCCATCTAGGACGATTTCAGCACCCTCCACTGCGTTCTGATTGTCTCAGCCACTTTCCCTTGTTGCTCTCCTCTCCAGAAGCACTTCACTAACTCAGCCATTTGAGGATCATCATTAATTTAATATCCTTCCTCATTTATTAATGGCCTCTACTTTGTCTTTGGCTCTCCAAGTATTTCCTTTTCCCCTTGATATGTTTGTAAAAGCCCTTCCCATTCCCCCCCCCAAACCCCCCTCCTTAGCCTCATGGCTACCACTCATGTTTGCTTCTCCTGCTGTCTTTCAGGTTCCTCAGCAACCTGAAATGCCTTGAGCTCCTCTGGCTTCTCTCAGCTTCCAGGCAGAGGTTTTTTTTTGCTCCTCCACACCACAGCCCTCCTGCTGAGGGGCAGCTCCAGGAGAAAGTGAACCCCCCCACACCCTGCCTGCAGCAAAATCCAGCTTGGGGCTTGAAGGAGTTCCAGGACTTCAAGCTGAGGGATTGGAGCTGGGTGGATCTTTAAGGCCCCTTCCAACCCAAATGGTTCTAAGCCACCACCACTGCACCACCTCCCTCAGCACCACAGCCACACACCTTCTAAACACCTCCAGGGATGGGGACTCCAGCACCTCCCTGGGCAGCCTGGGCCAGTGCCTGAGCACCCTTGCTGGGAAGAAATTGATCCTAATGTCCAACCTGAAGCTCCCCTGGCACAGCTTGAGGCCATCTCCCCTTTTCCTGTCACCTGTTGCACTTGTGAGAAGAGCCCAACTCCCACCTCACTCCAACCTCCTCTCAGGGAGCTGTGGAGAGCAATGAGGTCTCCTCTCAGCCTCCTCTTCTGAAGACTGAACAACCCCAGGTCCCTCAGCCTGTTCTTCACAAGACCTGAGCCTGATCTTTAAGGTCTAAACCGTTCTGTGCTTGGATGACTTTCAGAAGAGCAGCCAAGCTGGTGGAGGGCCTTGAGCACTTGTGAGGAGCACCTCAGGGAGCTGGAACTGTTCAGCCATCAGAAGAGGAGGCTGAGGGAGGACCTCACACTGCCTTCTAAACTCCCTGAAAGGAGGTTGGAGCCAAGTGGGGCTTGGTCTCACAGGCAACAAGCACCAGAACAAGAGGAGATGGCCTCAAGCTGTGCCAGGGGAGCTTCAGGTTAGATGTTAGGAAAAGTTTCTTCCCAGCAAGGGTTCTCAGGCACTGGCCCAGGCTGCCCAGGGAGCTGGTGGAGCCTCCATCCCTGGAGGTGTTTCAAAGCCCTCTGGATGCAGTGCTGAGGGAGGTGGTGCAGTGGTGGTGGCTTAGCAGCAGTGGTGGCATTGGGAGCTCTAGGGGAGTGCTTGGACTTGGTGATCTCCAAGGCCTCTTCCAGCCTCAGCAGCTCCATGGCTCTGTGACTTGCTCTCACCCTTGGCAGAGTCCTGATGGTGCCACCAGAGCAGGAGCTCTGCTCACTGCACCCTCAGAGCTTCCCACACTAACTGGAACAGGGCAAGGCATCCCTGAAGCCCTCCTCTGACACCCAGCCCCTCTGCCTGCCCTGCTCCACATAGAATAGAATAGAATAGAATAGAATAGAATAGAATAGAATAGAATAGAATAGAATAGAATAGAATAGAATAGAATAGAATAGAATAGAATAGAATAGAATAGAATAGAATAGAATTAGAATTAACCAGGTTGGAAGAGACCTTTGAGATCATGGAGTCCAACCTATCACCCAACACCACCTAATCAACTAAACCATGGCACCAAGCTCCCCATCCAGACTCCTCCTAAACACCTCCAGGGATGGTGACTCCACCACCTCCCTGGGCAGCACACTCCAATGGCCAATCTCTCTTGCTGGGAAGAACTTCTTCCTAACATCCAGCCTGAACCTCCCCTGGCACAGCTTGAGACTGTGTCCTCTTGTTCTGGTGCTGCTTGCCTGGGAGAAGAGACCAACCCCCACCTGGCTACAACCTCCCTTCAGGTAGTCGTAGAGAGCAATAAGGTCTCCCCTGAGCCTCCTCTTCTCCAGGCTAAGCAACCCCAGCTCCCTCAGCCTCTCCTCACAGGGCTGTGCTCCAGACCCCTCCCCAGCTTTGTTGCCCTTTTCTGGACACCTTTCAGCAGCTCAACATCTTTCTAAACTGAGGGGCCCAGAAGTGGACACAGGACTCGAGGTGTGGCCTAACCAGTGCTGAGCACAGGGCAGAATGACCTCCCTGCTCCTGCTGGCCACACTGTTCCTGATGCAGGCCAGGATGCCCTTGGCCTTCTTGGCCACCTGGGCACACTGCACAGAGCACAGCCAGTCCCTGGCATGGAGGTTTTGTTCGCCCAGGTCTGACCCAGCTTTGCTTTGCAGCACTTCAGAGGGGCTTGCTGGCCCTTGCCATGACTCCTGTAGCCAACACTCATCCTCCTGGGCTGCCTTCCCTGGGTCCTGGCCACGAACCAGCCTGGGTGGCTGGCAGCCAGACCCAGTCCTCCCCACGCTGCTGCTGCTACCCTCCCCTTTGGCCTGGTGTTCTGATGGAGGCTGGGAGGTCCAGGACCCAACACTAGGTCCAGAAGAGCCTGGAGCTGAATGCTGTGGGCCATTCCAGCCCCGCGGGAGGGCGAGGGGGGCTAGCCAAGGGAAGAGGCAGAAGGATCCCGCAGGGGAGCGGCTGGGAGCCCGGGGCGGCTCGGGAGGGGAGGGTGGGCGCCGCTGTGCCGTTGCCAGGGCGATGGGGAGCAGAGGGTCGAGGCCGGCTCTGTTTACATCAGAAGGGCTGATTAATGAAGGCACAGGCGAGATAACGAGCTCAGGGCCCGCGGGCGCCTCCCTTCTCTCTCCATCAGCAGGCAGCGCTTCGGCGAGCCGGCCGCGGAGCCTTCCCGGCGCGCTTCAGCGCACCCCAGCCCGCAGCTCCCCAGCCCGCAGCTCCCCAGCCCGCAGCTCCCCACCGAAGCAGGTCCCGGCAGGCCTGCGGCGGCCCGGGGACCCCAATCCGCGGGGAAAGAGAGCCCCACGGGCCGGACTTCACCCACCCGTGCCCCTCCGGAGCCGCCCCGAGACACCCAGGCAGCGGCCGCGCCGGGATGCTCCTGCTGGCGGCTGCCGGCCAGCCGAGCCCGGCCCCAGCTGCCTGGCTGCGCGCTCGGGAGAGCCTTCCCGCTGCCCGCCGCTGCTGCGGGAGCTGCCCGGGGCTTGGGGGCACCGCGGAGCCTGGCCATGGCCCAGGTGTCCTGCAGGGGTCTTGGGTAGCCAGGGGAGAAGCCCAGATGAGTCCTGCTGTCCACCAGCCCTCCAGCCTCTGCTGCTGGGCCACCATGAGATTGTTTGACTCTTACCCACCGCCCTCCCAGGTCACCATCTCCCTCTGGACCTGCCATGAGGTGGTTGGAGTCCTACCCACCACCCTCCCAGGTCACCATCTCCCTCTGGACCTGCCATGAGGTGGTTGGAGTCCTATCCACCACCCTCCCAGGTCACCATCTCCCTCTGGACCTGCCATGAGGTGGTTGGAATCCTACCCACCACCCTCCCAGGTCACCATCTCCCTCTGGACCTGCCATGAGGTGGTTGGAATCCTACCCACCACCCTCCCAGGTCCTTGTGGGTCTGCCTAGGTACAGCCTGAGCCCACAGCTCTCATCCTCTGCTCATTTGGACAGCTGGATTAGTTGCCCACAACATTGGATGATCTTTGAGGTCCCTGCCCACCCAAACAGTTCTATGATTCTATGATTCTGTGACCTCAGAGCTGAAGCAGCTCCTGGAGCCTGCACAAACACTGCAAGGCCCCAGGCAGGAGCTGGGGGCTGGAGCAGGAGAGAAGCAGAAGAAGAGAGGAGAGGCTGGAGAGTGAAGGGGGACTGGGGGCAGGGCTGCTGTGCTGGGAAAGCTGGATGGGATGGGGGGGAGGGGATGCAGGGGGCAGCAGGCTGGGCAGGATGAGCTGCAGAGGAGCAAGGGAAGAGCTGGTGGGAGAACCTGAGGGGTGGAAGCAGGGGCAAAGGCACGTGTGGGAGATGCAGCCCCACGGCAGCCCCGGGAAGGTGGCACCCAGCCCTGGGGGCAGCACTGGGGAGGTTACCCTGGCACTTCCCAGCCCCACTCCACCCCAAAGGCTGGGGAGAAGCCCAGGCAGACCCACAACCACCACAGGGCTGCTGCTGGAGAGGACAACAGCTCTGTGGTGTGTGCCAAGGGCCATGTGAGCTCTGCTGGGCTGCCTCCAGGCAGGACACAGCTCAGCAGCACCACATCCCCAGGCAGGGCAGGGAACAGTGGCACCATGCCCTCAGGCAGGGCAAGGATCACGTCCCACACGGCCCAGGCAGGGCAAGGATCAGTATCCCCAAACAGGGCAGGGATCTGTGTCACCATGGCCCCAAGCAGGGCAGGGAACTGTGGCACCATGTCCCCAGGCAGGGCAAGGATCAGCATCTCTCCATGGCCCCAGGCAGGGCAGGGATCAGCATCTCTCCATGGCCCCAGACAGGACAGGGATCAGCATCTCTCCATGGCCCCAGGCAGGACAGGGATTAGCATCTCTCCATGGCCCCAGGACAGGGATCAGCATCTCTCCATGGCCCCAGGCAGGGCAGGGATCAGCATCTCTCCATGGCCCCAGGCAGGACAGGGATCAGCATCTCTCCATGGCCCCAGGCAGGGCAGGGATCAGCATCTCTCCATGGCCCCAGGACAGGGATCAGCATCTCTCCATGGCCCCAGGCAGGGCAGGGATCAGCATCTCTCCATGGCCCCAGGCAGGGCAGGGATCAGCATCTCTCCATGGCCCCAGGCAGGACAGGGATCAGCATCTCTCCATGGCCCCAGGCAGGACAGGGATCAGTGTCTCTGTGGTCTCAGGCAGGGAAGGGCTCAGTGTCCCCAGGCAGGACAGGGATCAGTGTCTCTGTGGTCTCAGGCAGGGAAGGGCTCAGTGTCCCCAGGCAGGACAGGGATCAGTCTCCAAGCCCTGCAGAAGCCTGTGCCAGGGCAAGGGGGAGACAGGGTTGGGTGTCCACCCCCCTTGGGGTCTCCCCCTTGTCCCACAGTCCCCAGTGCCCCCCTGCCTTTCCCCTACACCTCTGGGGTGAGCCCAGTGGGTGAGCCCCAGCTGGTGGCTGAGGGGGAGGGCACAGCAGTGGCCACCTGCATGTGGCTCAAACGTTGTGAATTTGACCAGGTCCTGAAATACAGACTTCCAACAAAGAGAGGTTTGGGGGAGCACCTGAAGGGGAAGGCACCTGGGAGCAGCTCTTCTGGAAGACCTTGGGGCCCTAGCTGCTCTTTACCACTGCTGCTGAATATTTAACCCCAAAGGCTCCCCAGGAGCTGCAGAGGGCTCCTGCAGGCTCCCTGAGAGGAGGCTGCAGTCAGGTGGGGGTTGGGCTCTGCTCACTGGTCTCAGGTGGTAGGAGGAGAGGCAATGGCCTGAACTTGTGCCAGGGGAGGGTGAGGTTGGAGAGGAAGAACGATGTCTTTGCTGGAGAAGTGGTCAGGGACTGTCCCAGGCTGCCCAGGGAGGTGGTGGAGTGCCCATGGCTGGAAGTGTTCAAGGAGCCTGTGGCCATGGCACCTGGGGCCATGGTTTGGTGCCCATGGGGACGTTGGGTTGGTGTTGGACTGGATAAGCTCAGAGGCCTTTCCCAACCCAAACCATTCT
Organism: Melanerpes formicivorus; assembly: GCF_026170545.1. Lineage (NCBI taxonomy): Eukaryota > Metazoa > Chordata > Aves > Piciformes > Picidae > Melanerpes > Melanerpes formicivorus. Next base: position 548,379 of record NW_027142540.1, read on the forward strand.
GTGGTTCTACCCCCTGGGGTACCCCCCATTCCCCACAGCCCCAGAGAAGATTTGGGCAGGACATGAGGAGGCAGTTCTGCAGCAGGAGGGTGGTGGAACACTGGCACAGGTTGCCCAGGGAGGTGGCTGAGGCCCCACACCTGGAGATATCCAAGGTGAGGCTGGGCAGGGCTCTGGGCAGCCTGATCTAGTGGAGGATGTCCCTGCTGAGTGCAGAGGGGGTTGGACTGGCTGAGCCTGGGAGTTCCCTTCCAACCCAGACCATCCAATGATTCTGTGATTCTGATGCCCCACACCTGCTGCCCTGCCCCACTGTCCCAGGCCATGCCTGCTGCCCACAGCACTCCCCCCACCCACATCTGCCACCCCCATGCACCCCAAGGGCTCACCCTCAGCAGCTCCCTGTCCCATGGCACAACTAAGGCTCCAGGAGGGAGGGCAGGGCCCTGTGGTGCCCACCAGCAGCCCTCTTTGCTGACCTTTCCCCAACAATCTGGGCTGCCAGGAGCTGCCAGCACCGGGCAGGCGTTGCCATGGTGAAGAGGGAGAGCAGCAACCACACCACAGGGGATGAGCCTGGGGGTAGGGGGAGTGGTGTTGGTGGTGCCTGGGGAGGGGAGAAGCTCCCTGGCAGCCCTGCAGGCCGGCTGGGGAGCTCTGTGTGCCCAAATTCCTGCTAGGGCAGCGTGGAAAGGGCACCTGGCTGCTGGCACTCGTGGGCAGGGGGGTGCTGAGGTGGGTGGTGGCTGTGGGTGATGTCCAAGAACATCCTTGCCCTGCCTGGGTAGGTCACCTGTAGGCCTTCCTCAGCGTTGCTCAGCTCCAGCCCCATCCTGCCCAGCCCACAGCTCCCAGCTGATCCCCATTGGAATCAAGGAATGGGTTGGAAGAGACCCCCAAAGCTCATCCTGGCCAAGCCCCCTGCAGCCAGCAGGGACACCTCCAGCTAGAGCAGGCTCCTCAAGGCACTTTCAAGTTCAGCTCTGAATTATGCCCAGGGAGGGGGCAGCCACCACCTCCCTAGGCAGCCTGTTCTGGGGTCTCACTGTGCAGAGCTCCCTCCTGATGCCCAGCTCGAATCTGCCCTGCT